>NC_092004.1:10636813-10937646 GCF_044704955.1 Pristiophorus japonicus | reverse complement strand
TGTCAGGGGTCCCTGGATATGGTACCTGATTGTAAAGGGTCCCTGGAGTTTGTGTCTCAGCGTATGAAGTCCCTGGATTTGGTGCCTCAGTGTAAGATGTCTTGGATTTGATGCCTCTGTGTAAGGGGTCCCTGGATTTGATGTCTCAGTGCAAGGGCTCCCTGGATTTGATGCCTCAGTGTAAGCGGTCCCTGGATTTGATGCATCAGTGTAAGGGATCTTGGATTTGAAGTCTCAGTGTAAGGGCTCCCTGGATTTGGCACCTCAGTGTAAGGGGTCCCTGAATTTAATGCCTCCGTGTCAGGGGTCCCTGGATTTGATGTCTCAGTGTAAGGGCTCCCACGATTTGATGCCTCAGTGTAATGGGGTCCCTGGATTTGGTGTCTCAGTGTAAGGGTTACCTGGATTTGATGGCTCAGGGTAAGGGGTCCCTGGATTTGATGCCTCATTGAAAAGGGTTCCAGGATTTGATGCCTCAGTGTAAGGGCTCCCTGGATTTGATGCCTCAGTGTAAAGGGTCCCTGGATTTGGTGTCGCAGTGTCAGTGGTCCCTGGATATTGTGTCTCAGTGTAAGGCGTCCCTGGATTTGATGACTCAGTGTAAGGGGTCCCTGTATTGATTCATCAGTGTAAGGGGTCCATGAATTTGATGTCTCAGTGCAAGGGGTCCCTGGATTTGCTGCCTCAGGGTAAGGGGTCGCTGGATTTGATGCCACCGTGTAAGGGGTCCCTGGATTGATGTCTCAGTGTAAGGTCTCCCTGCATTTGATGCCTCAGTGCAAGGGTTCCCTGGATTTGATGCCTCATTGTAAGGGGTCACTGGATTTGATGCCTCAGTGTAAGGTATCCCTGGATTTGATGACTCAGTGTAAGGGCTCCCTGGATTTGGTGTCTCTGTGTCAGGTGTCCCTGGATTCAATGCGTCAGTGAAAGGGGTCCCTGGATTTGGTGTCTCTGTGTCAGGGGTCCCTGGATTTAATGCCTCAGTGTAAGGGGTCCCTGGATTTGATGCCTCAGTGTAAGGGTTACCTGGATTTGATGCCTCAGGGTAAGGGTTCCCTGCATTTGATGCCTCAGGGTAAGGGTTCCCAGGATTTGATGCCTCAGTGTAAGGGCTCCCTGGATTTGATGCCTCAGTGTAAGGGCTCCCTGGATTTGATGCCTCAGTGTAAAGGGTCCCTGGATTTGGTGTCGCAGTGTAAGGGGTCCCTGGATTTAATGCGTCAGTGCAAGGGGTCCCTGGATTTGGTGTATTAGTACCAGGGGTCCCTGGATATGGTGTCTCAGTGTAAGGCGTTCCTGGATTTGATGCCTCAGTGTAAGGGGTCCCTGGATTTAATGCATCAGTGTCAGGGGTCCCTGAATTTGATGTCTCAGTGCAAGGGGTCCCTGGATTTGATGCCTCAGTGCAAGCGTTCCCTGGATTTGATTCCTCAGTGTAAGGGGTCCCAGGTTTTGATGCCTCAGTGTAAGGTGTCCCTGGATTTGATGCCTCAGTGTAAGGGGTCCCTGGATTTGATGCCTCAGTGTAAGGGGTCGCTGGATTTGATGTCTCAGTGTATGCGGTCCCTGGATTTGATGCATCAGTGTAAGGGGTCCCTGAGTTTGATGTCTCAGTGTAAGGGGTCGCTGGATTTGATGCCTCAGTGTTAGGGGTCCCTGGATTTGATGCCTCAGTTCAAGGGGTCCCTGAATTTGATGCCACAGTGTCAGGGGTCCCTGGATTTGGTGCCTCAGTGTAAGTGGTCCCTGTATTTGATGCCTCAGTGTAAGGGGTCCCAGCATTTGATGCATCAGTGTAATGGGGTCCCGGGATTTGGTGCCTCAGTGTATGGGCTCCCTGGATTTGATGACTCAGTGTCAGGGGTCACTGGATTTGATGCCTCAGTGTAAGGGGTCCCTTGATTTGATGCCTCAGTGTAAGAGGTCCCTGGATTTGATGCCTCAGTGTAAGTGGTTCCAGGATTTGATGCATCATTGTAAGTGGTCCCTGGATTTGATGGCTCAGTGTAAGGGGTCCCTGGATTTGGTATCTCAGTGTAAGGGGTCCCTGGATTTGATGCCTCCGTGTAAGGGGTCCCTGGATTTGATGCCTCCGTGTCAGGGGTCCCTGCATTTGATGTCTCAGTGTAAGGGCTCCCAAGATTTGATGCCTCAGTGTAATGGGGTCCCTGGATTTGATAGCTCAGGGTAAGGGGACCCTGGATTTGATTCCTCATTGAAAAGGGTCCCAGGATTTGATGCCTCAGTGTAAGGGCTCCCTGGATTTGATGCCTCAGTGTAAAGCGTCCCTGCATTTGGTGTCGCAGTGTCAGGGGTCCCTGGATATTGTGTCTCAGTGTAAGGCGTCCGTAGATTTGATGCCTCAGTGTAAGGGGTCCCAGGTTTTGATGCCTCAGTGTAAGGTGTCCCTGGATTTGATGCCTCAGTGTAAGGGGTCCCTGGATTTGATGCCTCAGTGTAAGGGGTCCCTGGATTTGATGCATCAGTGTAAGGGGTTCCTGAGTTTGATGTCTCAGTGTAAGGGGTCGCTGGATTTGATGCCTCAGTGTAAGGGTTCCCTGGATTTGATGCCTCAGTTTAAGGGGACCCTGAATTTGATGCCACAGTGTCAGGGGTCCCTGGATTTGGTGCCTCAGTGTAAGTGGTCCCTGGATTTGATGCCTCAGTGTAAGTGGTCCCTGTATTTGATGCCTCAGTGTAAGGGGTCCCAGGATTTGATGTATCAGTGTCATGGGGTCCCGGGATTTGGTGCCTCAGTGTATGGGCTCCCTGGATTTGATGACTCAGTGTAAGGGGTCCCTGGATTTGATGCCTCAGTGTAAGGGGTCCCTTGATTTGATGCCTCAGTGTAAGAGGTCCCTGGATTTGATGCCTCAGTGTAAGTGGTTCCAGGATTTGATGCATCATTGTAAGTGGTCCCTGGATTTGATGGCTCAGTGTAAGGGGTTCCTGGATTTGATGCATCAGTGTAAGGGGTCCCTGAATGTGATGTCTCAGTTTAAGGGGTCGCAGGAGTTGATGCATCAGTGTAATGGGGTCTCTGGATTTGATGCCTCAGTGTAAGGGATCCCTGGATTTGATGTCTCAGTGTAAGGGGTCCCTAGATTTGATGCCTCAGTGTAAGGGGTCTCGGGATTTGATGTCTCTGTGTAAGGCGTCCCTGGATTTGATGCCATAGTGTAAGGGTCCCTGGATTTGATGTCTGTGTAAGTCGGTCCCTGTATTTGATGCCTCAGTGTAAGGGGTCCCTGGATTTGGTGTCTCAGTGTCAGGGGTCACTGGATTTTGTGCCTTAGTGCAAAGGGTCCCTGGATTTGATGCCTCAGTGTAAGGTTCCCTTGACTTGATGCCTCACTGTAAGGGGTCCTTGGATTTGATGCATCAGTGTAAGGGGTCCCTGGATTTGTTGCCTCATTGTAAGGAGTCCCAGGATTTGGTGCCTCAGTGTAAGGGCTCCCTGGATTTGATGCCTCAGTATAAAGGGTCCCTGGATTTTGTGTCGCAGTGTAAGGGGTCCCTGGATTTGATGCGTCAGTGTAAGAGGTCCCTAGATTTGGTTTCCCAGTGTCAGGGGTCCCTGGATATGGTACCTGATTGTAAAGGGTCCCTGGAGTTTGTGTCTCAGCGTAAGAAGTCCCTGGATTTGGTGCCTCAGTGTAAGATGTCTTGGATTTGATGCCTCTGTGTAAGGGGTCCCTGGATTTGATGTCTCAGTGTAAGGGCTCCCTGGATTTGATGCCTCAGTGTAAGCGGTCCCTGGATTTGATGCATCAGTGTAAGGGATCTTGGATTTGAAGTCTCAGTGTAAGGGGTCCCTGTATTTGATGCCTCAGTGTAAGGGGTCTCTGACTTTGATGCATCAGTGTAAGGGGTTCCTGAATTTATTGCATCAGTGTTTTAGGGGTCGCTGAATTTGATGTCTCAGTGTAAGGGGTCCCTGGATTTGATGCCTCAGTGTAAGGGGTCGCTGATTATAATGCCTCAGTGTAAGAGGTCCCTGGTTTTGATGCCATAGTGTAAGGGTCCCTGGATTTGATGCCTGTGTAAGTCGGTCCCTGGATTTGATGCCTCAGTGTAAGGGGTCCCTTGATTTGATATCTCAGTGTAAGGGGTCCATGGAGTTGGTGCCTCAGTTAAGGTGTCCCCGGATTTGATGCATCAGTTTAATGGATCCCTGGATTTGGTTCCTCAGTGTATGGGCTCCCTGGATTTGTGGCCTCAGTGTAAGGTGTCACTGAATTTAATGCCTCTGTGTATCCGTCCCTGGATTTGATGCCTCAGTGTCAGGTATCTGTGGATTTGATGCCTCAGTGTAAGGGGTCCCTGGATTTGGTGCCTCACTGTAAGGGGACCGTGGAGTTGGTTCATCAATGTAAGGGCTCCCTGGATTTGGTGCCTCAGAGCAAGGGGTCCCTGGATTTGATGCCTCAGTGTAAGATGTCGCTAGGTTTGATGCCTCAGTGTAAGGGGTCCCTGGATTTGATGCCTCAGTGTAAGGGGTACCTGGACTTGATGACCCAGTGTAAGGGGTCCCTGGATTTTATGCCTCATGTAAGCGGTCCCTGGATTTGAAGTCTCATTGTAAGTGGTCCCTGGATTTGGTGCCTCAGTGCAAGGGTTCCCTGGATTTGATGCCTCAGTGTAAGATGTGGCTGGATTTGATGCCTCACTGTAAGGGGTCCCTGGATTTGATGCCTCAGTGTAAGGTTTCCCTGAATTTGATGCCTCTGTGTATCCGTCCCTAGATTTGATGCCTCAGTGTCAGGGCTCTGTGGATTTGATGCCTCAATGTAAGTGGTCCTTTAATTTGGTGCCTCACTGTAAGGGGTCCGTGGAGTTGGTTCCTCAATGTAAGGGGTCCCTGGATTTGATGCCTCAGTGTAAGTGGTCCCTGGATTTGAAGCTTCACTGTAAGGGGTCCCTGGATTAGATGCCTCAGTGTAAGGGGTTCCTGGATGTGGTGTCCCAGTGTCAGTGGTCCCTGGATTTGGTGCCTTCGTGTAAGCGGTCCCTGGATTTGGTGTCTCTGTGTCAGGAGCCCCTGGATTTGATGCCTCAGTGTAAGTGGTCACTTGACTTGAGGCCTCAGTATAAGCGGTCGCTGGATTTGATGCCTCAGTGTATGGGGTCTCTCGATTTGATTCTTCAGTGTAAGGGGTCCCTGAATTTGATGCCTCAGTGTAAGGTGTCCCTGGATTTAATGCCTCAGTGTTAGGGGTTCCTGGATTTGATATCTCGGTTTATGGGGTCCCTGGATTTGATGTCTCATTCTAAGGGGTCCCAGGATTTGATGCATCAGTGTAATGGGATCCCTGGAATTGGTGTCTCAGTGTAGGGTTTCCCTGGATTTGATGCCTCAGTGTAAGGGGTCCCAGGATTTGATGCATCAATGTAATGGGATCCCTGGAATTGGTGTCTCAATGTAAGGGGTCCCGGGATTTGATGCCTCGGTGTCGGGGTCCCTGGATTTGGTGTCTCAATCTAAGGTGTCCCTGGATTTGATGTCTCAGTGCAAGGGGTCCCTGCATTTGGTGTCTCAGTGTCAGGGGACCCTAGATTTAATTTTTAAGTGTAAAGGGTCCTTGGATTTGATGCCTTAGTCTGAGGGGTCCCAGGATTTGATGCCTCATTGTAATGGGTCCCAGGATTTGATGCCTCATTGTAATGGGATCCCTGGAATTGGTGTCTCAATAGAAGGAGTCCCGGGATTTGATGCCTCGGTGTCGGGGTCCCTGGATTTGGTGTCTCAATCTAAGGTGTCCCTGGATTTGATGTCTCAGTGCAAGGGGTCCCTGCATTTGGTGTCTCAGTGTCAGGGGACCCTAGATGTAATTTTTAAGTGTAAAGGGTCCTTGGATTTGATGCCTTAGTCTGAGGGGTCCCAGGATTTGATGCCTCATTGTAATGGGTCCCAGGATTTGATGCCTCATTGTAATGGGATCCCTGGAATTGATATCTCAATAGAAGGATTCCCTGAATTTGATGCCTCGGTGTAGGGGTCCCTGGATTTGGTGTCTCAATCTAAGGTGTCCCTGGATTTGATGTCTCAGTGCAAGGGGTCCCTGCATTTGGTGTCTCAGTGTCAGGGGACCCTAGATGTAATGTTTAAGTGTAAAGGGTCCTTGGATTTGATGCCTCAGGCTGAGGGGTCCCAGGATTTGATGCCTCATTGTAATGGGTCCCAGGATTTGATGCCTCTTTGTAAGGGGTCCTGGATTTGATACCTCAGTGTAAGAGGTCCCTGGATTTGATGTCTCAGTGTAAGGGTACCTGGATTTGGTGCCTCAGTGTAAAGGGTCCCTGGATTTGATGCCACAGTGCAAGGTATTCCCGAATTTGATTTCTCAGTGTGAGGGGTCCCCGGATTTGTTTCCTCATTGTAAGGGGTCCCTGGTATTGATGCCTCAGTGTAAGGTGTCCCTGGATTTGAAGCCTTCGTGTAAGGGGTCCCTGGATTTGATGCTCAGATTAAGGGGTTCCTGAATTTGATGTCTCAGTTTAAGGGGTCCCTGGATTTGAGGCATCTGTATAAGTGGTCCCTGGATTTGATATCTCTGTGTTAGGGATCCCTGGATTTGATGCTCAGAGTAAGGGGTCCCTGGATTCGATGCCTCATTGTAAGGGGTCCCTGGATTTGGCGCCTCATTGTAAGGGATCCCTGGATTTGATGCCTCAGTGTAAGTGGTCACTGGATTTGATACCTCATTGTAAGGGGTCCCTGGTATTGATGCCTCAGTGTAAGGTGTCCCTGGATTTGATGCCTTCGTGTAAGCGGTCACTGGATTTGGTGTCTCAGTGTCAGGGGTCCCTGGATTTGCTGCCTTCGTGTATGCGGTTCCTGGATTTGGTGTCTCAGTGTAAGGAGTCCCTGGATTTGGTGCCTCAGTGGAAGGGGTCCCTGGATTTGGTGTCTCAGTGTAAGGAGTGCCTGGATTTGGTTCCTCAGTGTAAGGGGTCCCTGGATTTGATGCATCAGTATAAGGGGTCCCTGAATTTAATGTCTCAGTGTAAGGGGTCCCTGGATTTGAGACATCTGTATAAGTGGTCCCTGGATTTGATGTCTCTGTGTTAGGGGTCCCTGGATTTGATGCCTCAGTATACGGGGTCCCTGGATTTGATGCTCAGAGTAAGAGGTCCCTGGATTTGATTTCTCATTGTATGGGCTCCCTGGATTTGGTGCCTCAGTGCATGAGGTCCCTGGATTTGAAGCCTCAGTGTAAGGGGTACCTGGATTTGATGCCTCAGTGTAAATGCTCCCTGGATTTTATGCCTCAGTGTAAGGGGTCCCTGGATTTGAAGTCTCATTGTAAGGGCTCCCTGGATTTGGTGCCTCATTGCAAGGGGTCACTGGATTTGATGCCTCAATGTAAGGGGTCCCTCGATTTGATGTCTCAATGTCAGGGGTACCTGGATTTGATGCCTCAGTGCAAGGGTTCCCTGGATTTGATGCCTCTGTGTATCCGTCCCTGGATTTGATGCCTCAGTGTCAGGGATCTGTGGATTTGATGCCTCAGTGTAAGGGGTCCATGGATTTGATGTCTCAGAGTAAGGGGTCCTTGAATTTGGTGCCTCACTGTAAGGGGTCCGTGGAGTTGGTTCCTCAATGTAAGGGGTCCCTGGATTTGATGCCTCAGTGTAAGATGTCGCTGGGTTTAATGCCTCAGTGTAAGGGGTCCCTGGATTTGATGCCTCAGTGTAATGGGTACCTGGACTTGATGCTCCAGTGTAAGGGGTCCCTGGATTTTATGCCTAAGTGTAAGGGGTCCCTGGATTTGAAGTCTCATTGTAAGGGCTCCCTGGATTTGGTGCCTCAGTGCAAGGGGTCCCTGGATTTGATTCCTCAGTGTAAGATGTGGCTGGATCTGATGCCTCACTGTAAGGGGTCCCTGTATTTGAAGCCTCAGTGCAAGGGGTACCTCGATTTGATGCCTCTGTGTATCCGTCCCAAGATTTGATGCCTCAGTGTCAAGGATCTGTGGATTTGATGCCTCACTGTAAGGGGTCCTTTAATTTGATGCCTCACTGTAAGGGGTCCGTGGAGTTGGTTCCTCAATGTAAGGGGTCCCTGGATTTGATGTCTCAGTTTAAGTGGTGCCTGGATTTCATGCTTCACTGTAAGGTGTCCCTGGATTTGATGCCTCAGTGTCAGTGGTTCCTGGATTTGGTGTCCCAGTGTCAGTGGTCCCTGGATTCGGTGCCTTCGTGTAAGCGGTCCCTGGATTTGGTGTCTATGTGTCAGGAGTCCACGGATTTGATGCCTCATTGTAAGGGGTCCCTTGACTTGATGCCTCAGTGTAAGGGGTCCCTGGATTTGATGCATCAGTGTAAGGGGTCCCTGAATTTGAGGTCTCAGTGTAAGCGGTCCCTGGATTTGAGACCTCAGTATAAGGGGTCGCTGGATTTGATGCCTCAGTGTATGGGGTCCCTCGATTTGATTCCTCAGTGTAAGGAGTCCCTGGATTTGATGTCTCAGTGCAAGGGGTCTCTGAATTTGATGTCTGAGTGTAAGGGGTCCCTGGATTTGGTGCCTCAGTGTAAGGGTTCCGTGGATTTGATGCCTCAATGTAAGGTGTCCCTGGATTTGATGCCTCAGTGTAATGGACTCTGGATCTGATGCTTCACTGTAAGGGGTCCCTGGATTTGGTGACTTCGTGTCAGCGGCTCCTGAATTTGATGTCTCAGTGTAAGGGGTCCCTGGATTTGAGGCATCTGTATAAGTGGTCCCTGGATTTGATATCTCTGTGTTAGGGATCCCTGGATTTGATGCTCAGAGTAAGGGGTCCCTGGATTCGATGCCTCATTGTAAGGGGTCCCTGGATTTGGCGCCTCATTGTAAGGGATCCCTGGATTTGATGCCTCAGTGTAAGGGATCCCTGGATTTGATGCCTCAGTGTAAGTGGTCACTGGATTTGATACCTCATTGTAAGGGGTCCCTGGTATTGATGCCTCAGTGTAAGGTGTCCCTGGATTTGATGCCTTCGTGTAAGCGGTCACTGCATTTGGTGTCTCAGTGTCAGGGGTCCCTGGATTTGGTGCGTTCGTGTAAGCGGTTCCTAGATTTGGTGTCTCAGTGTAAGGAGTCCCTGGATTTGGTGCCTCAGTGGAAGGGGTCCCTGGATTTGGTGTCTCAGTGTAAGGAGTCCCTGGATTTGGTGCCTCAGTGTAAGGGGTCCCTGGATTTGATGCATCAGTATAAGGGGTCTCTGAATTTAATGTCTCAGTGTAAGGGGTCCCTGGATTTGAGGCATCTGTATAAGTGGTCCCTGGATTTGATGTCTCTGTGTTAGGGGTCCCTGGATTTGATGCCTCAGTGTACGGGGTCCCTGGATTTGATGCTCAGAGTAAGGTGTCCCTGGATTTGTTTTCTCATTGAATGGGCGCCCTGGATTGGGTGCCTCAGTGCAAGAGGTCCCTGGATTTGAAGCCTCAGTGTAAGGGGTACCTGGATTTGATGCCTCATTGTAAATGGTCCCTGGATTTTATGCCTCAGTGTAAGGGGTCCCTGGATTTGAAGTCTCATTGTAAGGGCTCCCTGGATTTGGTGCCTCATTGCAAGGGCTCACTGGATTTGATGCCTCAGTGTAAGGGGTCCCTCGATTTGATGTCTCAATGTAAGGGGTCCCTGGATTTGATGCCTCAGTGTAAGGGTTCCCTGGATTTGATGCCTCTGTGTATCCGTCCCTGGATTTGATGCCTCAGTGTCAGTGATCTGTGGATTTCATGCCTCAGTGTAAGGGGTCCCTGGATTTGATGGCTCAGTGTAAGGGGTCCTTGAATTTGATGCCTCACTGTAAGGGGTCCGTGGAGTTGGTTCCTCAATCTAAGGGGTCCCTGGATTTGATGCCTCAGTGTAAGATGTCGCTGGGTTTAATGCCTCAGTGTAAGGGGTCCCTGGATTTGATGCCTCAGTGTAAGGTAACCTGGATTTGATGCCCCAGTGTAAGGGGTCCCTGGATTTTATACCTCAGTGTAAGGGGTCCCTGGATTTGAAGTCTCATTGTAAGGGCTCCCTGGATTTGGTGCCTCAGTGCAAGGGGTCCCTGGATTTGATGCCTCAGTGTAAGATATGGCTGGATCTGATGCCTCACTGTAAGGGGTCCCTGTATTTGATGCCTCAGTGCAAGGGGTACCTCGATTTGATGCCTATGTGTATCCGTCCCTAGATTTGATGCCTCAGTGTCAAGGATCTGTGGATTTGATGCCTCACTGTAAGGGGTCCTTTAATTTGGTGCCTCACTGTAAGGGGTCCGTGGAGTTGGTTCCTCAATGTAAGGGGTCCCTGGATTTGATGCCTCAGTTTAAGTGGTCCCTGGATTTGATGCTTCACTGTAAGGGGTCCCTGGATTTGATGCCTCAGTGTAAGTGGTTCCTGGATTTGGTGTCCCAGTGTCAGTGGTCCCTGGATTCGGTGCCTTCGTGTAAGCGGTCCCTGGATTTGGTGTCTCTGTGTCAGGAGTCCACGGATTTGATGCCTCATTGTAAGGGGTCCCTTGACTTGATGCCTCAGTGCAAGGGGTCCCTGGATTTGATGCATCAGTGTAAGGGGTCCCTGAATTTGATGTATCAGTGTAAGCGGTCCCTGGATTTGATTCCTCAGTGTAAGGAGTCCCTGGATTTGATGTCTCAGTGTAAGGGGTCTCTGAATTTGATGTCTGAGTGTAAGGGGTCCCTGGATTTGGTGCCTCAGTGTAAGGGTTCCGTGGATTTGATGCCTCAGTGTAAGGGGTCCCTGGATTTGAAGTCTCATTGTAAGGGCTCCCTGGATTTGGTGCCTCAGTGCAAGGGGTCCCTGGATTTGATGCCTCAGTGTAAGATATGGCTGGATCTGATGCCTCACTGTAAGGGGTCCCTGTATTTGATGCCTCAGTGCAAGGGATACCTCGATTTGATGCCTCTGTGTATCCGTCCCTAGATTTGATGCCTCAGTGTCAAGGATCTGTGGATTTGATGCCTCACTGTAAGGGGTCCTTTAATTTGGTGCCTCACTGTAAGGGGTCCGTGGAGTTGGTTCCTCAATGTAAGGGGTCCCTGGATTTGATGCCTCAGTTTAAGTGGTCCCTGGATTTGATGCTTCACTGTAAGGGGTCCCTGGATTTGATGCCTCAGTGTAAGTGGTTCCTGGATTTGGTGTCCCAGTGTCAGTGGTCCCTGGATTCGGTGCCTTCGTGTAAGCGGTCCCTGGATTTGGTGTCTCTGTGTCAGGAGTCCACGGATTTGATGCCTCATTGTAAGGGGTCCCTTGACTTGATGCCTCAGTGCAAGGGGTCCCTGGATTTGATGCATCAGTGTAAGGGGTCCCTGAATTTGATGTATCAGTGTAAGCGGTCCCTGGATTTGATTCCTCAGTGTAAGGAGTCCCTGGATTTGATGTCTCAGTGTAAGGGGTCTCTGAATTTGATGTCTGAGTGTAAGGGGTCCCTGGATTTGGTGCCTCAGTGTAAGGGTTCCGTGGATTTGATGCCTCAGTGTAAGGGGTCCCTGGATTTGAAGTCTCATTGTAAGGGCTCCCTGGATTTGGTGCCTCAGTGCAAGGGGTCCCTGGATTTGATGCCTCAGTGTAAGATATGGCTGGATCTGATGCCTCACTGTAAGGGGTCCCTGTATTTGATTCCTCAGTGCAAGGGGTACCTCGATTTGATGCCTCTGTGTATCCGTCCCTAGATTTGATGCCTCAGTGTCAAGGATCTGTCGATTTGATGCCTCACTGTAAGGGGTCCTTTAATTTGGTGCCTCACTGTAAGGGGTCCGTGGAGTTGGTTCCTCAATGTAAGGGGTCCCTGGATTTGATGCCTCAGTTTAAGTGGTCCCTGGATTTGATGCTTCACTGTAAGGGGTCCCTGGATTTGATGCCTCAGTGTAAGTGGTTCCTGGATTTGGTGTCCCAGTGTCAGTGGTCCCTGGATTCGGTGCCTTCGTGTACGCGGTCCCTGGATTTGGTGTCTCTGTGTCAGGAGTCCACGGATTTGATGCCTCATTGTAAGGGGTCCCTTGACTTGATGCCTCAGTGCAAGGGGTCCCTGGATTTGATGCATCAGTGTAAGGGGTCCCTGAATTTGATGTATCAGTGTAAGCGGTCCCTGGATTTGATTCCTCAGTGTAAGGAGTCCCTGGATTTGATGTCTCAGTGTAAGGGGTCTCTGAATTTGATGTCTGAGTGTAAGGGGTCCCTGGATTTGGTGCCTCAGTGTAAGGGTTCCGTGGATTTGATGCCTCAGTGTAAGGGGTCCCTGGATGTAATGCACAGTGTCAGGGGTCCCTGGATTTGATCTCTCGGTTTAAGGGGTCCCTGGATTTGATCTCTCGGTTTAAGGGGTCCCTGGATTTGATGCCTCAGTCTAAGGGGTCCCAGGATTTGATGCATCAGTGTAATGGGATCCCGAGAATTGGTGTCTCAGTGTAAGGTGTCCCTGGATTTGATGCCTCAGTGCAAAGGGATCCCTGGATTTGGTGTCTCAATGAAAGGTATCCCTGGATTTGATGTCCCAGTGCAAGGGGTCCCTGCATTTGGTGTCTCAGTGTAAAGGGTCCTTAGATTTGATGCGTCAGTGTGAGGAGTCCCAGGATTTGATGCGTCATTGTAATGGGTCCCAGGATTTGATGCCTCATTGTAAGGGGTCCTGGATTTGATGCCTCAGTGCAAGGTATCCCCTAATTTTGTTTCTCAGTGTAAGGGGTCCCCGGATTTGATTCCTCAGTGTAAGGGGTCGCTGGATTTGATGCCTCAGTGTAAGGAGTCCCTGGATTTGATGCTCAGAATAAGGGGTCCCTGGATTCGATGCCTCAGTGCAAGGGGTCCCTGGATTTGATGTCTCGGTGTAAGGGGTCCCTGGATTTGATGCCTCAGTGTAAAGCTTCCCTGGATTTGATGCCTCAGTGTAAGGCGTCCCTGGATTTGATGCCTCAGTGTAAGGGTTCCCTGGATTTGATGCCTCACTGTAAGGGGACCCTGGATTTGATGCCTCAGTAGAAGGGGTCCCTCGATTTGCTGTCTCAGTGTAAGTGGTCCCTGGATTTGGTGTCTCAATGGAAGTGGTCCCTGGATTTGGTGCCTCAGTGTAAGGGGTCCCTGGATTTGATGCCTCAGTGTAAGTGGTCCCTGGATTTGGTGTCTCAATGGAAGTGGTCCCTGGATTTGATGCCTCAGTGTAAGGGGTCCCTGAATTTGGTGCATCAGTGTAAGGGGTCCCTGGATTTGGTGCCTCAGTGTAAGGGGTCCCTGGAGTTGGTTCCTCAATGTAAGGGGTCCCTGGATTTGATGCCTCAGTGTAATGGAACCTGGATCTGATGCTTCACTGTAAGGGGTCCCTGGATTTGGTGACTTCGTGTAAGCGGTCCCTGGATTTGGTGTCTCAGTGTAAGGAGTCCCTGGATTTGGTGCCTCAGTGTAAGGGGTCCCTGGATTTGATGCATCAGTATAAGGGGTCCCTGAATTTGATGTCTCAGTGTAAGGAGTCCCTGGATTTGATGCCTCATTGTAAGGGGTCCCTGGATTTGGCGCCTCATTGTAAGGGATCCCTAGATTTGATGCCTCAGTGTAAGGGGTCACTGGACTTGATACCTCATTGTAAGGAGTCCCTGGAATTGATTCCTCAGTGTAACGGATCCCTGGATTTGATTTGTCATTGTATGGTCTCCCTGGATTTGGTGCCTCAGTGCAAGAGGTCCCTGGATTTGATGCCTCAGTGTAAGGGGTCACTGAATTTGAAGTCTCATTGTAAGGACTCCCTAGATTTGGTGCCTCAGTGCAAGGGGTCCCTCGATTTGATGCCTCAATGTAAGGGATCCCTAGATTTGATGCCTCAGTGTAAGGGTTCCCTGGATTTGATGCCTCTGTATCCATCCCTGGATTTGATGCCTCAGTGTCAGGGATCTGTGGATTTGATGCCTCAGTGTAAGGGGACCCTGGATTTGATGCCTCACTGTAAGGGATCCGTGGTGTTGCTTCCTCAATGTAAGGGGTCCTTGGATTTGATGCCTCAGTGTAAGTGGTCCCTGGATTTGATTTCTCATTGTAAGGGCTCCCTGGATTTGGTGCCTCAGAGCAAATGGTCCCTGGATTTGATCCCTCAGTGTAAGCTGTCGCTGGGTTTGATGCCTCAGTGTAAGGGGTCCCTGGACTTGATGCCTCAATGTAAGGGATCACTGGATTTGATGCCTCAGTGTAAGTTGTGCCTTGATTTGGCGCCTCATTGTAAAGGGTCCCTGTATTTGATGCCTCAGTGTATGGCGTCCCTGGATTTGTTGCCTCAGTGTAACGGGTCCCTGGTTTTGATGCCTAGTGTAATGGGTCTCTGTATTTGATGTCTGTGTGAAGGGTCCCTGGATTTGATGCCTCAGTGTAATAGGTCCCTGGATTTGATGCCTCAGTGTAAGGGGTCCCTGGATTTGATGTCTCATTGGAAGGGGTCCCTGGATTTGATGCCTCAGTGTCAGGGGTCCCTGGATTTAATGCCTCAGTGTCAGGGTTCCCTGGATTTGATCTCTCAGTTGAAGGGGTCCCTGGATTTGATGCCTCAGTCTGAGGGGTCCCAGGATTTGATGCCTCATTGTAATGGGTCCCAGGATTTGATGCCTCATTGTAAGGGAACCTGGATTTGATACCTCAGTGTAAGAGGTCCCTGGATTTGATGTCTCAGTGTAAGGGGTACCTGGATTTGGTGCCTCAGTGTAAAGGGTCCCTGGATTTGATGCCACAGTGCAAGGTATTCCCGAATTTGATTTCTCAGTGTAAGGTGTCCCCGGATTTGATTCCTCATTGTAAGGGGTCGCTGGATTTGATGCCTCGGTGTAAGGGGTCCCTGGATTTGATGCTCAGATTAAGGGGTCCCTGGATTCGATGCCTCATTTTAAGGGGTCCCTGGATTTGGCGACTCATTGTAAGGGATCCCTGGATTTGATGCCTCAGTGCAAGGGGTCACTGGATTTGATGCCACATTGTAAGGGGTACCTGGATTTTATGCCTCAGTGTAAGGGGTCCCTGGATTTGATGGCTCAGTGCAAGGGGTCCCTGGATTAGATGTCTCATTGTAAGGGCTCGCTGGATTTGGTGCCTCAGTGCAAGGTGTCGCTGGATTTGATGCCTCAGTGTAAGATGTCCCTGGATTTGATGCCTCAGTGTAAGGGGTACCCAGGATTTGATGTCTCAGTGTAAGGGGTCCTTGAATTTGGTGCCTCACTGGAAGGGGTCCCTGGAGTTGGTTCCTCAATGTAAGGGGTCCCTGCATTTGATGCCTCAGTGTAAGTGGTCCCTGGATTTGATGCATCAGTATAAGGTGTCCCTGAATTTGATGTCTCAGTGTCAGGGGTCCCTGGATTTGAGGCATCTGTATAAGTGGTCCCTGGATTTGATGTCTCTGTGTTAGGGATCCCTGGATTTGATGCTCAGAATAAGGGGTCCCTGGATTCGATGCCTCATTGTAAGGGGTCCCTGGATTTGGCGCCTCATTGTAAGGGATCCCTGGATTTGATGCCTCAGTGTAAGGGGTCCCTGGATTTGGTGTCTCAGTGTAAGGAGACCCTGGATTTGGTGCCTCAGTGTAAGGGGTCGCTGGATTTGATGCATCAGTATAAGGGGTCCCCGAATTTGTTGTCTCAGTGGAAGGGGTCCCTGGATTTGAGGCATCTGTATAAGTGGTCTCTGGATTTATCGCCTCAGTGTACGGGGTCCCTGGATTTGATGCTCAGAGTAAGGGGTCCCTAGATTCGATGCCTCATTGTAAGGGGTCCCTGGATTTGGCGACGCATTGTAAGGGATCCCTGTATTTGATGCCTCAGTGCAAGGGGTCACTGGATTTGATACCTCATTGTAAGGGGTCACTGGAATTGATTCCTCAGTGTAAGTGGTCCCTGGATTTGATTTCTCATTCTATGGGCTCCCTGGATTTGGTGCTTCAGTGCAAGAGGTCCCTGGATTTGAAACCTCAGTGTAAGGGGTACCTGGATTTGATGCCTCAGTGTAAATGGTCCCTGGATTTTATGCCTCAGTGTAAGGGGTCCCTGGATTTTATGCCTCAGTGTAAGGGATCCCTGGATTTGAAGTCTCATTGTAAGGGCTCCCTGGATTTGGTGCCTCAGTGTAAGGGGTCCCTCGATTTGATGTCTCAATGTACGGGCTCGCTGGATTTGGTGCCTCAGTGCAAGGTGTCGCTGGATTTGATGCCTCAGTGTAAGATGTCCCTGGATTTGATGCCTCAGTGTAAGGGGTACCCAGGATTTGATGTCTCAGTGTAAGGGGTCCTTGAATTTGGTGCCTCACTGGAAGGGGTCCCTGGAGTTGGTTCCTCAATGTAAGGGGTCCCTGGATTTGATGCCTCAGTGTAAGTGGTCCCTGGATTTGATGTCTCAGTGTCAGGGGCCCCTGGATTTGAGGCATCTGTATAAGTGGTCCCTGGATTTGATGTCTCTGTTTTAGGGATCCCTGGATTTGATGCTCAGAGTAAGCGGTCCCTGGATTCGATGCCTCATTGTAAGGGGTCCCTGGATTTGGCGCCTCATTGTAAGGGATCCCTGGATTTGATGCCTCAGTGCAAGGGGTCCCTGAATTTGATGACTCAGTGTAAGAAGTCCCTGGATTTGGTGCCTCAGTGTAAGGGGTCCCTGGATTTGGTGTCTCAGTGTAACTGGTCCCTGGATTTGGTGCCTCAGTGTAAGGGGTCGCTGGATTTGATGCATCAGTATAAGGGGTCCCCGAATTTGATGTCTCAGTGGAAGGGGTCCCTGGATTTGAGGCATCTGTATAAGTGGTCCCTGGATTTGATGCCTCAGTGTACGGGATCCCTGGATTTGATGCTCAGAGTAAGGGGTCCCTAGATTCGATGCCTCATTGTAAGGGGTCCCTGGATTTGGCGCCTCATTGTAAGGGATCCCTGGATTTGATGCCTCAGTGTAAGGGGTCACTGGATTTGATACCTCATTGTAAGGGGTCACTGGAATTGATTCCTCAGTGTAAGTGGTCCCTGGATTTGATTTCTCATTGTATGGGCTCCCTGGATTTGGTGCTTCAGTGCAAGAGGTCCCTGGATTTGAAGCCTCAGTGTCAGGGGTACCTGGATTTGATGCCTCAGTGTAAATGGTCCCTGGATTTTATGCCTCAGTGTAAGGGGTCCCTGGATTTGAAGTCTCATTGTAAGGGCTCCCTGGGTTTGGTGTCTCAGTGCAAGGGGTCACTGGATTTGATGCCTCAGTGTAAGGGGTCCCTCGATTTGATGTCTCAATGTAAGGGGTCCCTGGATTTGATGCCTCAGTGTAAGGGTTCCCAGGATTTGATGCCTCTGTGTATCCGTCCCTGGATTTGATGCCTCAGTGTCAGGGATCTGTGGATTTGATGCCTCAGTGTAAGTGGTCCCTGGATTTGATGTCTCAGTGTAAGTGGTCCTTGAATTTGGTGCCTCACTGTAAGGGGTCCGTAGAGTTGGTTCCTCAATGTAAGGGGTCCCTGGATTTGATGCCTCAGTGTAAGTGGTCCCTGGATTTGATTTCACATTGTAAGGGATCCCTGGATTTGGTGCCTCAGTGTAAGATGTGGCTGGGTTTGATGCCTCAGTGCAAGGGGTCCCTGGATTTGATGCCTCAGTGTAAGGGGTAACTGGACTTGATGCCCCAGTGTAAGGGGTCCCTGGATTTTATACCTCAGTGTAAGGGATCCCTGGATTTGATGCCTCAGTGTAAGATGTGGCTGGATCTGATGCCTCACTGTAAGGGGTCCCTGTATTTGATGCCTCAGTGCAAGGGGTACCTCGATTTGATGCCTCAATGTAAGGGGTCCCTGGATTTGATGCCTCAGTGTAAGGTTTCCCTGAATTTGATGCCTCTGTGTATCCGTCCCTAGATTTGATGCCTCAGTGTCAGGGATCTGTGGATTTGATGCCTCACTGTGAGTGGTCCTTTAATTTGGTGCCTCACTGTAAGGGGTCCGTGGAGTTGGTTCCTCATTGTAAGGCGTCCCTGGATTTGATGCTTCACTGTAAGGGGTCCCTGGATTTGATGCCTTAGTGTATGTGGTTCCTGGATTTGGTGTCCCAGTGTCAGTGGTCCCTGGATTTGGTGCCTTCGTGTAAGCGGTCCCTGGATTTGGTGTCTCTGGGTCAGGAGTCCCTGGATTTGATGCCTCATTGTAAGGGGTCCCTTGACTTGATGCCTCAGTGTAAGGGGTCCCTGGATTTGATGCATCAGTGTAAGGGTTCCCTGAATTTGATGTCTCAGTGTAAGTGGTCCCTGGATTTGAAGCCTCAGTATAAGGGGTCGCTGGATTTGATGCCTCAGTGTATTGGGTCCCTCGATTTGATTCCTCAGTGTAAGGGTTCCCTGGATTTGATGTCTCAGTGTAAGGGGTCGCTTGATTTGAAGCCTCAGTGTAAGTGATCCCTGGATTTGAAGCCTCATTGTAAGGGGTCCCTGGATTTGATGCCTCAGTGTAAAGGGTCCCTGGATTTGGTGCCTCAGTGTAAGGGTTCCGTGGATTTGATGCCTCAGTGTAAGGGGTCCCTGGATTTGATCTCTCGGTTTAAGGGGTCCCTGGATTTGATCTCTCGGTTTAAGGGGTCCCTGGATTTGATGCCTCATTCTAAGGGGTCTCTGGATTTGATGTCCCAGTGCAAGGGGTCCCTGCATTTGGTGTCTCAGTGTCAGGGGACCCAGGATTTGATGTCTCAGGGTAAAGGGTCCTTGGATTTGATGCCTCATTGTAAGGGGTCCTGGATTTGATACTTCAGTGTAAGAGGTCGCTGGATTTGATGTCTCAGTGTAAGGGGTACCTGGATTTGGTGCCTCAGTGTAAAGGGTCCCTGGATTTGATGCCTCAGTGCAAGATATCCCCGAATTTGGTTTCTCAGTGTAAGGGGTCCCCGGATTTGATTCCTCAGTGTAAGGGGTCGCTGGATTTGATGCCTCAATGTAAGGAGTCCCTGAATTTGATGCTTAGAGTAAGGGGTCCCTGGATTCGATGCCTCAGTGCAAGGGGTCCTTGGATTTGATGTCTCGGTGTAAGGGGTCCCTGGATTTGATGCCTCAGTGTAAGGGGTCCTGGATTTGATGCCTCAGTGTAAGGTGTCCGTGGATTTGATGCCTCAGTGTAAGGGGTCCCTAGATTTGGTGCCTCAATGTAAGGGGTCCTTGGATTTGATGCATCAGTGTAAGGGGTCCCTGGATTTTATGCATCAGTGTAAGGGGTCCATGGATTTGATGCCTCAGTTTAAGGGTTCCCTGGATTTGATGCCTCAGTGTAAGGGGTCCCTGGATTTGTTGCCTCAGTATAAGTGGTCCCTCGATTTGGTGTCTCAGTGTAAGGGGTCCCTGGATTTAATGCCTCAGTGTAAGTGGTCCCTGGATTTGGATTCTCAATGGAAGTGGTCCCTGGAATTGATGCCTCAGTGTAAGGGGTCCCTGGATTTGATGCCTCAGTGTAAGTGGTCCCTGGATTTGGTGTCTCAATGGAAGTGGTCCCTGGATTTGATGCCTCAATGTAAGCGGTCCCAGAATTTGGTGCATCAGTGTAAGGGTTCCCTGGCTTTGGTGCCTCAGTGTAAGGGGTCCCTGGAGTTGGTTCCTCAATGTAAGGGGTCCCTGGATTTGATGCCACAATGCAAGTGGACCCTGGATCTGAAGCTTCACTGTAAGGGGTCCCTGGATTTGGTGTCTCAATGTCAGGGGTCCCTGGATTTGGTGCCTTCGTGTAAGCGGTCCCTGGATTCGATTCCTTCGTGTAAGCGGTCCCTGGATTCGGTGCCTTCGTGTAAGCGGTCCCTGGATTTGGTGTCTCAGTGTAAGGAGTCCCTGGATTTGGTGCCTCAGTGTAAGGGGTCCCTGGATTTGATGCATCAGTATAAGGGGTCCCTGAATGTGATGTCTCAGTGTAAGGGATCCCTAGATTTGATGCCTCAGTGTAAGGGGTCACTGGATTTGATTTGTCATTGTATGGGCTCCCTGGATTTGATGCCTCAGTGTAAGATGTCGCTGGGTTTGATGCCTCAGTGTGAGGGGTCCCTGGATTTGATGCCTCAGTGTAAGGGGTACCTGGATTTGATGCCTCAGTGTAAATGGTCCCTGGATTTTATGCCTCAGTATAATGGGTCCCTGGATTTGAAGTCTCATTGTAAGGGCTCCCTGGATTTGGTGCCTCAGTGCAAGGGGTCACTGGATTTGATGCCTCAGTGTAAATGGCCCCTGGATTTTATGCCTCAGTGTAAGGGGTCCCTGGATTTGAAGTCTCATTGTAAGGACTCCCTGGATTTAGTGCCTCAGTGCAAGGGGTCCCTGGATTTGATGCCTCATTGTAAGGGGTCCCTCGATTTGATGTCTCAATGTAAGGGGTCCCTGGATTTGATGCCTCAGTGTAAGGGTTCCCTGGATTTGATGCCTCTGTATCCGTCCCTGGATTTGATTCCTCAGTGTCAGGGATCTGTGGATTTGATGCCTCAGTGTAAGGGGTCCCTGGATTTGATGCCTCACTGTAAGGGATCCGTGGAGTTGGTTCCTCAATGTAAGGGGTCCCTGGATTTGATGCCTCAGTGTAAGTGGTCCCTGGATTTGATTTCTCATTGTCAGGGCTCCCTGGATTTGGTGCCTCAGAGCAAGGCGTCCCTGGATTTGATGCCTCAGTGCAACATGTCGCTGGGTTTGATGCCTCAGTGTAAGGGGTCCCTGGACTTAATGCCTCAATGTAAGGGATCACTGGATTTGATGCCTCAGTGTAAGTTGTCCCTTGATTTGGCGCCTCATTGTAAAGGGTCCCTGTATTTGATTCCTCAGTGTATCGCGTCCCTGGAGTTGATGCCTCAGTGTAACGGGTCCCTGGTTTTGATGCCTAGTGTAATGGGTCTCTGTAATTGATGTCTCAGTGTAAAGGGTCCCTGGATTTGATGCCTCAGTGCAATGGGTCCCTGGATTTGATGCCTCAGTTTAAGGAGTCCCTGGATTTGATGCCTCATTATAAGGGGTCCAAGATTTGGTGTCTCAATGTAAGGGGTCCCTGGATTTGATGCCTCAGTGTAAGGGTTCCCTGGAATTGAAGTCTCAGTGCAAGGGCTCCCTGGATTTAGTGCCTCAGTGCAAGGGGTCCCTGGATTTGATGCCTCAATGTAAGATGTGGCTGGATCTGATGCCTCACTGTAAGGGGTCCCTGTATTTGATGCCTCAGTGCCAGGGATCTGTGGATTTGATGCCTCACTGTAAGGGGTCCTTTAATTTGGTACCTCACTGTCAGGGGTCCGTGGAGTTGGTTCCTCAATGTAAGGGGTCCCTGGATTTGATGCCTCAGTTTAAGTGGTCCCTGGATTTGATGCTTCACTGTAAGGGGTCCCTGGATTTGATGCCTCAGTGTCAGTGGTTCCTGGATTTGGTGTCCCATTGTCAGTGGTCCCTGGATTCGGTGCCTTCGTGTAAGCGGTCCCTGGATTTGGTGTCTCTGTGTCAGGAGTCCACGGATTTGATGCCTCATTGTAAGGGGTCCCTTGACTTGATGCCTCAGTGTAAGGGGTCCCTGGATTTGATGCATCAGTGTAAGATGTGGCTGGATCTGATGCCTCACTGTAAGGGGTCCCTGTATTTGATGCCTCAGTGCAAGGGGTACCTCGATTTGATGCCTCTGTGTCTCCGTCCCTAGATTTGATGCCTCAGTGTCAGGGATCTGTGGATTTGATGCCTCACTGTAAGGGGTCCTTTAATTTGGTACCTCACTGTAAGGGGTCCGTGGAGTTAGTTCCTCAATGTAAGGGGTCCCTGGTTTGATGCCTCAGTTTAAGTGGTCCCTGGATTTGATGCTTCACTGTAAGGGGTCCCTGGATTTGATGCCTCAGTGTAAGTGGTTCCTGGATTTGGTGTCCCAGTGTCAGTGGTCCCTGGATTCGGTGCCATCGTGTAAGCGGTCCCTGGATTTGGTGTCTCTGTGTCAGGAATCCACGGATTTGATGCCTCATTGTAAGGGGTCCCTTGACTTGATGCCTCAGTGTAAGGGGTCCCTGGATTTGATGCATCAGTGCAAGGGGTCCCTGAATTTGATGTCTCAGTGTAAGCGGTCCCTGGATTTGAGACCTCAGTATAAGTGGTCGCTGGATTTGATGCCTCAGTATATGGGGTCACTCGATTTGATTCCTCAGTGTAAGAAGTCCCTGGATTTGATGTCTCAGTGTAAGGGGTCTCTGAATTTGATGTCTGAGTGTAAGGGGAACCTGGATTTGGTGCCTCAGTGTAAGGGTTCCGTGGATTTGATGCCTCAGTGTAAGGGGTCCCTGGATTTAATGCCTCAGTGTCAGGGGTCCCTGGATTTGATCTCTCGGTTTAAGGGGTCCCTGGATTTGATCTCTCGGTTTAAGGGGTCCCTGGATTTGATGCGTCAGTCTAAGGGGTCCCAGGATTTGATGCATCAGTGCAATGGGATCCCTGGAATTGGTGTCTCAGTGTAAGGTGTCCCTGGATTTGATGCCTCAGTGTAAATGGCCCCTGGATTTTATGCCTCAGTGTAAGGGGTCCCTGGATTTGAAGTCTCATTGTAAGGACTCCCTGGATTTAGTGCCTCAGTGCAAGGGGTCCCTGGATTTGATGCCTCAGTGTAAGGGGTCCCTCGATTTGATGTCTCAATGTAAGGGGTCCCTGGATTTGATGCCTCAGTGTAAGGGTTCCCTGGATTTGATGCCTCTGTATCCGTCCCTGGATTTGATTCCTCAGTGTCAGGGATCTGTGGATTTGATGCCTCAGTGTAAGGGGTCCCTGGATTTGATGCCTCACTGTAAGGGATCCGTGGAGTTGGTTCCTCAATGTAAGGGGTCCCTGGATTTGATGCCTCAGTGTAAGTGGTCCCTGGATTTGATTTCTCATTGTCAGGGCTCCCTGGATTTGGTGCCTCAGAGCAAGGCGTCCCTGGATTTGATGCCTCAGTGCAACATGTCGCTGGGTTTGATGCCTCAGTGTAAGGGGTCCCTGGACTTAATGCCTCAATGTAAGGGATCACTGGATTTGATGCCTCAGTGTAAGTTGTCCCTTGATTTGGCGCCTCATTGTAAAGGGTCCCTGTATTTGATTCCTCAGTGTATCGCGTCCCTGGAGTTGATGCCTCAGTGTAACGGGTCCCTGGTTTTGATGCCTAGTGTAATGGGTCTCTGTAATTGATGTCTCAGTGTAAAGGGTCCCTGGATTTGATGCCTCAGTGCAATGGGTCCCTGGATTTGATGCCTCAGTTTAAGGAGTCCCTGGATTTGATGCCTCATTATAAGGGGTCCAAGATTTGGTGTCTCAATGTAAGGGGTCCCTGGATTTGATGCCTCAGTGTAAGGGTTCCCTGGAATTGAAGTCTCAGTGCAAGGGCTCCCTGGATTTAGTGCCTCAGTGCAAGGGGTCCCTGGATTTGATGCCTCAATGTAAGATGTGGCTGGATCTGATGCCTCACTGTAAGGGGTCCCTGTATTTGATGCCTCAGTGCCAGGGATCTGTGGATTTGATGCCTCACTGTAAGGGGTCCTTTAATTTGGTACCTCACTGTCAGGGGTCCGTGGAGTTAGTTCCTCAATGTAAGGGGTCCCTGGATTTGATGCCTCAGTTTAAGTGGTCCCTGGATTTGATGCTTCACTGTAAGGGGTCCCTGGATTTGATGCCTCAGTGTCAGTGGTTCCTGGATTTGGTGTCCCATTGTCAGTGGTCCCTGGATTCGGTGCCTTCGTGTAAGCGGTCCCTGGATTTGGTGTCTCTGTGTCAGGAGTCCACGGATTTGATGCCTCATTGTAAGGGGTCCCTTGACTTGATGCCTCAGTGTAAGGGGTCCCTGGATTTGATGCATCAGTGTAAGATGTGGCTGGATCTGATGCCTCACTGTAAGGGGTCCCTGTATTTGATGCCTCAGTGCAAGGGGTACCTCGATTTGATGCCTCTGTGTCTCCGTCCCTAGATTTGATGCCTCAGTGTCAGGGATCTGTGGATTTGATGCCTCACTGTAAGGGGTCCTTTAATTTGGTACCTCACTGTAAGGGGTCCGTGGAGTTAGTTCCTCAATGTAAGGGGTCCCTGGTTTGATGCCTCAGTTTAAGTGGTCCCTGGATTTGATGCTTCACTGTAAGGGGTCCCTGGATTTGATGCCTCAGTGTAAGTGGTTCCTGGATTTGGTGTCCCAGTGTCAGTGGTCCCTGGATTCGGTGCCATCGTGTAAGCGGTCCCTGGATTTGGTGTCTCTGTGTCAGGAATCCACGGATTTGATGCCTCATTGTAAGGGGTCCCTTGACTTGATGCCTCAGTGTAAGGGGTCCCTGGATTTGATGCATCAGTGCAAGGGGTCCCTGAATTTGATGTCTCAGTGTAAGCGGTCCCTGGATTTGAGACCTCAGTATAAGTGGTCGCTGGATTTGATGCCTCAGTGTATGGGGTCACTCGATTTGATTCCTCAGTGTAAGAAGTCCCTGGATTTGATGTCTCAGTGTAAGGGGTCTCTGAATTTGATGTCTGAGTGTAAGGGGAACCTGGATTTGGTGCCTCAGTGTAAGGGTTCCGTGGATTTGATGCCTCAGTGTAAGGGGTCCCTGGATTTAATGCCTCAGTGTCAGGGGTCCCTGGATTTGATCTCTCGGTTTAAGGGGTCCCTGGATTTGATCTCTCGGTTTAAGGGGTCCCTGGATTTGATGCGTCAGTCTAAGGGGTCCCAGGATTTGATGCATCAGTGCAATGGGATCCCTGGAATTGGTGTCTCAGTGTAAGGTGTCCCTGGATTTGATGCCTCAGTGTAAATGGCCCCTGGATTTTATGCCTCAGTGTAAGGGGTCCCTGGATTTGAAGTCTCATTGTAAGGACTCCCTGGATTTAGTGCCTCAGTGCAAGGGGTCCCTGGATTTGATGCCTCAGTGTAAGGGGTCCCTCGATTTGATGTCTCAATGTAAGGGGTCCCTGGATTTGATGCCTCAGTGTAAGGGTTCCCTGGATTTGATGCCTCTGTATCCGTCCCTGGATTTGATTCCTCAGTGTCAGGGATCTGTGGATTTGATGCCTCAGTGTAAGGGGTCCCTGGATTTGATGCCTCACTGTAAGGGATCCGTGGAGTTGGTTCCTCAATGTAAGGGGTCCCTGGATTTGATGCCTCAGTGTAAGTGGTCCCTGGATTTGATTTCTCATTGTCAGGGCTCCCTGGATTTGGTGCCTCAGAGCAAGGCGTCCCTGGATTTGATGCCTCAGTGCAACATGTCGCTGGGTTTGATGCCTCAGTGTAAGGGGTCCCTGGACTTAATGCCTCAATGTAAGGGATCACTGGATTTGATGCCTCAGTGTAAGTTGTCCCTTGATTTGGCGCCTCATTGTAAAGGGTCCCTGTATTTGATTCCTCAGTGTATCGCGTCCCTGGAGTTGATGCCTCAGTGTAACGGGTCCCTGGTTTTGATGCCTAGTGTAATGGGTCTCTGTAATTGATGTCTCAGTGTAAAGGGTCCCTGGATTTGATGCCTCAGTGCAATGGGTCCCTGGATTTGATGCCTCAGTTTAAGGAGTCCCTGGATTTGATGCCTCATTATAAGGGGTCCAAGATTTGGTGTCTCAATGTAAGGGGTCCCTGGATTTGATGCCTCAGTGTAAGGGTTCCCTGGAATTGAAGTCTCAGTGCAAGGGCTCCCTGGATTTAGTGCCTCAGTGCAAGGGGTCCCTGGATTTGATGCGTCAGTCTAAGGGGTCCCAGGATTTGATGCATCAGTGCAATGGGATCCCTGGAATTGGTGTCTCAGTGTAAGGTGTCCCTGGATTTGATGCCTCAGTGTAAAGGGATCCCTGGATTTGGTGTCGCAATGAAAGGTGTCCCTGGATTTGATGTACCAGTGCAAGGGGTCCCTGCATTTGGTGTCTCAGTGTCAGGGGACCCAGGATTTGATGTCTCAGTGTAAATGGCCCTTAGATTTGATGCCTCAGTGTGAGGAGTCCCAGGATTTGATGCCTCATTGTAATGGGTCCCAGGATTTGATGCCTCATTGTAAGGGGTCCTGGATTTGATGCTCAGAGTAAGGGGTCCCTGGATTCGATGCCTCAGTGCAAGGGGTCCCTGGATTTGATGTCTCGGTGTAAGGGGTCCCGGGATTTGATGCCTCAGTGTAAGGCTTCCCTGGATTTGATGCCTCAGTGTAAGGGGTCCCTGGATTTGATGCCTCAGTGTAAGGTGTCCGTGGATTTGATGCCTCAGTGTTAGGGTTCCCTGGATTTGATGCCTCAGTGTAAGGGTTCACTGGATTTGTTGCCTCAGTGCAAGGGGACCCTGGATTTGATGCCTCAGTAGAAGGGGTCCCTCGATTTGCTGTCTCAATGTTATTGGTCCCTGGATTTGGTGTCTCAATGGAAGTTGTCCCTGGATTTGATGCCTCAGTGTAAGGGGTCCCTGGATTTGATGCCTCAGTGTAAGTGGTCCCTGGATTTGGTGCCTCAGTGTAAGGGGTCCCTGGAGTTGGTTCCTCAATGTAAGGGGTCCCTGGATTTGATGCCTCAGTGTAATGGACCCTGGATCTGATGCTTCACTGTAAGGGGTCCCTGGATTTGGTGTCTCAGTGTAAGGAGTCCCTGGATTTGATGCATCAGTATAAGGGGTCCCTGAATTTGATGTCTCAGTGTAAGGGGTCCCTGGATTTGAGGCATCTGTATAAGTGGTCCCTGGATTTGATGTCTCTATGTTAGGGGTCCATGGATTTGATGCCTCAGTGTAAGGGTCCCTGGATTTGATGCTCAGAGTAAGAAGTCCCTGCATTCGATGCCTCATTGTAAGGGGTCCCTGGATTTGGCGCCTCATTGTAAGGGATCCCTCGATTTGATGCCTTAGTATAAGGGGTCACTGGATTTGATACCTCATTGTAAGGGTTCCCTGGAATTGATTCCTCAGTGTAAGGGGTCCCTGGATTTGATTTGTCATTGTATGGGCTCCCTGGATTTGGTGCCTCATTGCAAGAGGTCCCTGGATTTGATGCCTCAGTGAAAGGGGTCCCTGGATTTGAAGTCTCATTGTAAGGACTCCCTGGATTTTGTGCCTCAGTGCAAGGGGTCCCTCGATTTGATGCCTCAATGTAAGGGGTCCCTCGATTTGATGTCTCAATGTAAGGGATCCCTGGATTTGATGCCTCAGTGCGAGGGTTCCCTGGATTTAATACCTCTGTATCCGTCCCTGGATTTGATGCCTCAGTGTCAGGGATCTGTGGATTTGATGCCTCAGTGTAAGGGGTCCCTGGATTTGATGCCTCACTGTAAGGGATCCGTGGTGTTGCTTCCTCAATGTAAGGGGTCCCTGGATTTGATGCCTCAGTGTAAGTGGTCCCTGGATTTGATTTCTCATTGTAAGGGCTCCCTGGATTTGGTGCCTCAGAGCAAATGGTCCCTGGATTTGATCCCTCTCTGTAAGATGTCGCTGAATTTGATGCCTCAGTGTAAGGGGTCCCTGGACTTGATGCCTCAATGTAAGGGATCGCGGGATTTGATGCCTCAGTGTAAGTTGTCCCTTGATTTGGCGCCTCATTGTAAAGGGTCCCTGTATTTGATGCCTCAGTGTATGGCGTCCCTGGATTTGTTGCCTCAGTGTAACGGGTCCCTTGTTTTGACGCCTAGTGTAATGGGTCTCTGTATTTGATGTCTCAGTGTAAAGGGTCCCTGGATTTGATGCCTCAGTGACATGGGTTCCCTGGATTTGATGCCTCATTGTCAGGGGTCGCTGGATTTGATGCCTCAGCGTAAGGGGTCCCTGGATTTGATGTCTCATTGGAAGGGGTCCCTGGATTTGATGCCTCAGTGTCAGGGGTCCCTGGATTTAATGCCTCAGTGTCAGGGGTCCCTGGATTTGATCTCTCAGTTTAAGGGGTCCCTGGATTTGATGCCTCAGTGTAAGGGGTCCCAGGATTTGATGCCTCAGTGTAAGTGGTTCCAGGATTTGATGCATCAATGTAATGGGATCCCTGGAATTGGTGTCTCAATGGAAGGGGTCCCTGGATTTGATGCCTCGGTGTAGGGGTCCCTGGATTTGGTGTCTCAATCTAAGGTGTCCCTGGATTTGATGTCTCAGTGCAAGGAGTCCTTGGATTTAATGCCTCACTGTCATGGGTCCCTGGATTTGATCTCTCAGTTGAAGGGGTCCCTGGATTTGATGCCTCAGTCTGAGGGGTCCCAGGATTTGATGTCTCATTGTAATGGGTCCCAGGATTTGATGCCTCATTGTAAGGGATCCTGGATTTGATACCTCAGTGTAAGAGGTCCCTGGATTTGATGTCTCAGTGTAAGGGGTACCTGGATTTGGTGCCTCAGTGTAAAGGGTCCCTGGATTTGATGCCACAGTGCAAGGTATTCCCGAATTTGATTTCTCAGTGCAAGGGGTCCCCGGATTTGATTCCTCAGTGTAAGGGATCGCTGGATTTGATGCCTCGGTGTAAGGGGTCCCTGGATTTGATGCTCAGATTAAGGGGTCCCTGGATTCGATGCCTCATTTTAAGGGGTCCCTGGATTTGGCGACTCATTGTAAGGGATCCCTGGATTTGATGCCTCAGTGCAATGGGTCACTGGATTTGATGCCACATTGTAAGGGGTATCTGGATTTTATGCCTCAGTGCAAGGTGTCGCTGGATTTGATGCCTCAGTGCAAGGGGTCCCTGGATTTGATGCCTCAGTGTAAGGGGTACCCAGGATTTGATGTCTCAGTGCAAGGGGTCCTTGAATTTGGTGCCTCACTGGAAGGGGTCCCTGGAGTTGGTACCTCAATGTAAGGGGTCCCTGGATTTGATGGCTCAGTGTAAGTGGTCCCTGGATTTGATGCATCAGTATAAGGGGTCCCTGAATTTGATGTCTCAGTGTCAGGGGTCCCTGGATTTGAGGTATCTGTATAAGTGGTCCCTGCATTTGATGTCTCTGTGTTAGGGATCCCTGGATTTGATGCTCAGAGTAAGGGGTCCCTGGATTCGATGCCTCAATGTAAGGGGTCACTGGATTTGATAGCTCATTGTAAGGGGTCACTGGAATTGATTCCTCGGTGTAAGTGGTCCCTGGATTTGATTTCTCATTGTATGGGCTCCCTGGATTTGGAGCTTCAGTGCAAGAGGTTCCTGGATTTGAAGCCTCAGTGTAAGGGGTACCTGGATTTGATGCCTCAGTGTAAATGGTCCATGGATTTTATGCCTCAGTGTAAGGGGTCCCTGGATTTGAAGTCTCATTGTAAGGGCTCCCTGGGTTTGGTGCCTCAGTGCAAGGGGTCACTGGATTTGATGCCTCAGTGTAAGGGGTCCCTCGATTTGATGTCTCAATGTAAGGGGTCCCTTGATTTGATGCCTCAGTGTAAGGATTCCCTGGATTTGATGCCTCTGTATCCGTCCCTGGATTTGATGCCTCAGTGTCAGGGATCTGTGGATTTGATGCCTCAGTGTAAGTGGTCCCTGGATTTGATGTCTCAGTGTAAGGGGTCCTTGAATTTGGTGCCTCACTGTAAGGGGTCCGTAGAGTTGGTTCCTCAATGTAAGGGGTCCCTGGATTTGATGCCTCAGTGTAAGTGGTCACTGGATTTGATTTCAAATTGTAAAGGATCCCTGGATTTGGTGCCTCAGTGTAAGATGTCGCTGGGTTTGATGCCTCAGTGTAAGGGGTCCCTGGATTTGATGCCTCAGTGTAAGGGGTACCTGGACTTGATGCCCCAGTGTAAGGGGTCCCTAGATTTTATGCCTCAGTGTAAGGGGTCGCTGGATTTGATGCCTCAGTGTAAGATGTGGCTGGATCTGATGCCTCACTGTAAGGGGTCCCTGTAATTGATGCCTCAGTGCAAGGGGCACCTCGATTTGATGCCTCAATGTAAGGGGTCCCTGGATTTGATGCCTCAGTGTAAGGTTTCCCTGAATTTGATGCCTCTGTGTATCCGTCCCTAGATTTGATGCCTCAGTGTCAGGGATCTGTGGATTTGATGCCTCACTGTGAGGGGTCCTTTAATTTGGTGCCTCACTGTAAGGGGTCCGTGGAGTTGGTTCCTCAATGTAAGGCGTCCCTGAATTTGATGCTTCACTGTAAGGGGTCCCTGGATTTGAAGCCTCAGTGTATGTGGTTCCTGGATTTGGTGTCCCAGTGTCAGGAGTCCCTGGATTTGATGCCTCATTGTAAGGGGTCCCTTGACTTGATGCCTCAGTGTAAGGGGTCCCTGGATTTGATGCATCAGTGTAAGGGGTCCCTGAATTTGATGTCTCAGTGTAAGCGGTCCCTGGATTTGAGGCCTCAGTATAAGGGGTCGCTGGATTTGATGCCTCAGTGTATGGGGTCCCTCGATTTGATTCCTCAGTGTAAGGGTTCCCTGGATTTGATGTCTCAGTGTAAGGTGTCTCTGAATTTGATGTCTGAGTGTAAGGGGTCCCTGGATTTGGTGTCTCAGTGCAAGGAGTCCCTGGATTTGAGGCATCTGTATAAGTGTCCCTGGATTTGATGCCTCAGTGTACGGGGTCCCTGGATTTGGCGCCTCATTGTAAGGGGTCACTGGATTTGATGCCTCAGTGTAAGGGGTCACTGGATTTGATACCTCATTGTAAGGGGTCACTGGAATTGATTCCTCAGTGTAAGTGGTCCCTGGATTTGATTTCTCATTGTATGGGCTCCATGGATTTGGTGCTTCAGTGCAAGAGGTCCCTGGATTTGAAGCCTCAGTGCAAGGGGTACCTGGATTTGATGCCTCAGTGTAAATGGTCCCTGGATTTTATGCCTCAGTGTGAGGGGACCCTGGATTTGAAGTCTCATTGTAAGGGCTCCCTGGATTTGGTGCCTCAGTGCAAGGGGTCACTGGATTTGATGCCTCAGTGTAAGGGGTCCCTCGATTTGATGTCTCAATGTAAGGGGTCCCTGGATTTGATGCCTCAGTGTAAGGTTTCCCTGGATTTGATGCCTCTGTGTATCCGTCCCTGGATTTGATGCCTCAGTGTCAGGGATCTGTGGATTTGATGCCTCAGTGTAAGTGGTCCCTGGATTTGATGCATCAGTGTCAGGGGTCCCTGAATTTGATGTCTCAGTGTAAGCGGTCCCTGGATTTGAGGCCTCAGTATAAGGGGTCGCTGGATTTGATGCCTCAGTGTATGGGGTCAACCGATTTGATTCCTCAGTGTAAGGGGTCCCTGGATTTGATGCCTCAGTGTAAGGGGTCGCTTGATTTGATGTCTCAGTGTAAGTGATCCCTGGATTTGATGCCTCATTGTAAGGGGTCCCTGGATTTGATGCCTCAGTGTAAAGGATCCCTGGATTTGGTGCCTCAGTGTAAGGGTTCCGTGGATTTGATGCCTCAGTGTAATGGGTGCCTGGATTTGATCTCTCGGTTTAAGGGGTCCCTGGATTTGATCTCTCGGTTTAAGGGGTCCCTGGATTTGATGCCTCATTCTAAGGGGTCCCAGGATTTGATGCATCAGTGTAAGGTGTCCCTGGATTTGATGTCCCAGTGCAAGGGGTCCCTGCATTTTGTGTCTCAGTGTCAGGGGTCCCAGGATTTGATGTCTCAGTGTAAAGGGTCCTTGGATTTGATGCCTCAGTGTGAGGAGTCCCAGGATTTGATGCCTCATTGTAATGGTTCCCATGATGTAATGCCTCATTGTAAGGGGTTTTGGATTTGATACTTCAGTGTAAGAGGTCGCTGGATTTGATGTCTCAGTGTAAGGGGTACCTGGATTTGGTGCCTCAGTGTAAAGGGTCCCTGGATTTGATGCCTCAGTGCAAGGTATCCCCAAATTTGGTTTCTCAGTGTAAGGGGTCCCCGGATTTGATTCCTCAGTGTAAGGGGTCGCTGGATTTGATGCCTCAGTGTAAGGTGTCCCTGAATTTGATGCTCAGAGTAAGGGGTCCCTGGATTCGATGCCTCAGTGCAAGGGATCCCTGGATTAGATGTCTCGGTTTAAGGGGTCCCTGGATTTGATGCCTCAGTGTAAGGGGTCCCTGGATTTGATGCCTCAGTGAAAGGTGTCCGTGGATTTGATGCCTCAGTGTAAGGGGTCCCTAGATTTGGTGCCTCAATGTAAGGGGTCCTTGGATTTGATGCATCAGTGTAAGGGGTCCCTGGATTTGATGCCTCAGTGTAAGGGGTCCATGGATTTGATGCCTCAGTTTAAGGGTTCCCTGGATTTGATGCCTCAGTGTAAGGGGACCCTGGATTTGTTGCCTCAGTATAAGTGGTCCCTCGATTTGGTGTCTCATTGTAAGGGGTCCCTGGGTTTAATGCCTCAGTGTAAGTGGTCCCTGGATTTGGTGTCTCAATGGAAGTGGTCCCTGGAATTGATGCCTCAGTGTAAGGGGTCCCTGGATTTGATGCCTCAGTGTAAGTGGTCCCTGGATTTGGTGTCTCAATGGAAGTGGTCCCTGGATTTGATGCCTCTGTGTAAGCGGTCCCTGGATTTGGTGTCTCAGTGTAAGGAGTCCCTGGATTTGGTGCCTCAGTGTAAGGGGTCCCTGGATTTGATGCATCAGTATAAGGGGTACCTGAATGTGATGTCTCAGTGTAAGGGGTCCCTGGATTTGAGGCATCTGTATAAGTGGTCCCTGGATCTGATGTCTCTATGTTAGGGGTCCCTGGATTTCATGCCTCAGTGTAAGGAGTCCCTGGATTCGATGCCTCATTGTAAGGGGTCCCTGGATTTGAAGTCTCATTGTAAGGGATCCCTAGATTTGATGCCTCAGTGTAAGGGATCTCTGGATTTGATTTGTCATTGTATGGGCTCCCTGGATTTGGTGCCTCAGTGCAAGAGGTCCCTGGATTTGATGCCTCAGTGTAAGATGTCGCTGGGTTTGATGCCTCAGTGTAAGGGGTCCCTGGATTTGATGCCTCAGTGTAAGGGGTACCTGGATTTGATGCCTCAGTGTAAATCGCCCCTGGATTTTATGCCTCAGTGTAAGGGGTCCCTGGATTTGAAGTCTCATTGTAAGGGCTCCCTGGATTTGGTGCCTCAGTGCAAGGGGTCCCTGGATTTGATGCCTCAGTGTAAGGGTTCCCTCGATTTGATGTCTCAATGTAAGGGGTCCCTGGATTTGATGCCTCAGTGTAAGGGTTCCCTGGATTTGATGCCTCTATATCCGTCCCTGGATTTGATGCCTCAGTGTCAGGGATCTGTGGATTTGATGCCTCAGTGTAAGGGGTCCCTGGATTTGATGCCTCACTGTAAGGGATCCGTGGAGTTGCTTCCTCAATGTAAGGGGTCCCTGGATTTGATGCCACAGTGCAAGGTATTCCCGAATTTGATTTCTCAGTGCAAGGGGTCCCCGGATTTGATTCCTCAGTGTAAGGGATCGCTGGATTTGATGCCTCGGTGTAAGGGGTCCCTGGATTTGATGCTCAGATTAAGGGGTCCCTGGATTCGATGCCTCATTTTGAGGGGTCCCTGGATTTGGCGACTCATTGTAAGGGATCACTGGATTTGATGCCTCAGTGCAAGGGGTCACTGGATTTGATGCCACATTGTAAGGGGTATCTGGATTTTATGCCTCAGTGTAAGGGGTCCCTGGATTTGATGCCTCAGTGCAAGGGGTCCCTGGATAAGATGTCTCATTGTAAGGGCTCGCTGGATTTGGTGCCTCAGTGCAAGGTGTCGCTGGATTTGATGCCTCAGTGTAAGATGTCCCTGGATTTGATGCCTCAGTGTAAGGGGTACCCAGGATTTGATGTCTCAATGTAAGGGGTCCTTGAATTTGGTGCCTCACTGGAAGGGGTCCCTGGAGTTGGTACCTCAATGTAAGGGGTCCCTGGATTTGATGGCTCAGTGTAAGTGGTCCCTGGATTTGATGCATCAGTATAAGGGGTCCCTGAATTTGATGTCTCAGTGTCAGGGGTCCCTGGATTTGAGGCATCTGTATAAGTGGTCCCTGGATTTGATGTCTCTGTGTTAGGGATCCCTGGATTTGATGCTCAGAGTAAGGGCTCCCTGGATTCGATGCCTCATTGTAAGGGGTCCCTGGATTTGGCGCCTCATTGTAAGGGATCCCTGGATTTGATGCCTCAGTGTAAGGGGTCACTGGATTTGATACCTCATTGTAAGGGGTCACTGGAATTGATTCCTCAGTGTAAGTGGTCCCTGGATTTGATTTCTCATTGTATGGGCTCCATGGATTTGGTTCTTCAGTGCAAGAGGTCCCTGGATTTGAAGCCTCAGTGTAAGGGGTACCTGGATTTGAAGTCTCATTGTAAGGGCTCCCTGGGTTTGGTGCCTCAGTGCAAGGGGTCACTGGATTTGATGCCTCAGTGTAAGGGGTCCCTCGATTTGATGTCTCAATGTAAGGGGTCCTTTGATTTGATGCCTCAGTGTAAGGGTTCCCTGGATTTGATGCCTCTGTGTATCCGTCCCTGGATTTGATGCCTCAGTGTCAGGGATCTGTGGATTTGATGCCTCAGTGTAAGTGGTCCCTGGATTTGATGTCTCAGTGTAAGGGGTCCTTGAATTTGGTGCCTCACTGTAAGGGGTCCGTAGAGTTGGTTCCTCAATGTAAGGGGTCCCTGGATTTGATGCCTCAGTGTAAGTGGTCCCTGGATTTGATTTCACATTGTAAGGGATCCCTGGATTTGGTGCCTCAGTGTAAGATGTCGCTGGGTTTGATGCCTCAGTGTAAGGGGTCCCTGGATTTGATGCCTCAGTGTAAGGGGTACCTGGACTTGATGCCCCAGTGTAAGGGGTCCCTAGATTTTATGCCTCAGTGTAAGGGGTCCCTGGATTTGATGCCTCAGTGTAAGATGTGGCTGGATCTGATGCCTCACTGTAAGGGGTCCCTGTAATTGATGCCTCAGTGCAAGGGGCACCTCGATTTGATGCCTCAATGTAAGGGGTCCCTGGATTTGATGCCTCAGTGTAAGGTTTCCCTGAATTTCATGCCTCTGTGTATCCGTCCCTAGATTTGATGCCTCAGTGTCAGGGATCTGTGGATTTGATGCCTCACTGTGAGGGGTCCTTTAATTTGGTGCCTCACTGTAAGGGGTCCGTGGAGTTGGTTCCTCAATGTAAGGCGTCTCTGGATTTGATGCTTCACTATAAGGGGTCCCTGGATTTGAAGCCTCAGTGTATGTGGTTCCTGGATTTGGTGTCCCAGTGTCAGTGGTCCCTGGATTTGGTGCCTTCGTGTAAGCGGTCCCTGGATTTGGTGTCTCTGTTTCAGGAGTCCCTGGATTTGATGCCTCAGTGTAAGGGGTCCCTGGATTTGATGCATCAGTGTAAGTGGTCCCTGAATTTGATGTCTCAGTGTAAACGGTCCCTGGATTTGAGGCCTCAGTATAAGGGGTCGCTGGATTTGATGCCTCAGTGTATGGGGTCCCTCGATTTGGTTCCTCAGTGTAAGGGTTCCCTGTATTTGATGTCTCAGTGTAAGGTGTCTCTGAATTTGATGGCTGAGTGTAAGGGGTCCCTGGATTTGATGCCTCAGTGTAAGAAGTCCCTGGATTTGGTGCCTCAGTGTAAGGGGTCCCTGGATTTGGTGTCTCAGTGTAAGGAGTCCCTGGATTTGGTGCCTCAGTGTAAGGGGTCGCTGGATTTGATGCATCAGTATAAGGGGTCCCCGAATTTGATGTCTCAGTGGAAGGGGTCCCTGGATTTGAGGCATCTGTATAAGTGGTCCCTGGATTTGATGCCTCAGTGTACGGGGTCCCTGGATATGATGCTCAGAGTAAGGGGTCCCTAGATTCGATGCCTCATTGTAAGGGGTCCCTGGATTTGGCGCCTCATTGTAAGGGATCCCTGGATTTGATGCCTCAGTGTAAGGGGTCACTGGATTTGATACCTCATTGTAAGGGGTCACTGGAATTGATTCCTCAGTGTAAGTGGTCCCTGGATTTGATTTCTCATTGTATGGGCTCCCTGGATTTGGTGCTTCAGTGCAAGAGGTCCCTGGATTTGAAGCCTCAGTGTAAGGGTACCTGTATTTGATGCCTCAGTGTAAATGGTCCCTGGATTTTATGCCTCAGTGTGAGAGGACCCTGGATTTGAAGTCTCATTGTAAGGGCTCCCTGGATTTGGTGCCTCAGTGCAAGGGGTCACTGGATTTGATGCCTCAGTGTAAGGGGTCCCTCGATTTGATGCCTCAGTGTCAGGGATCTGTGGATTTGATGCCTCAGTGTAAGTGGTCCCTGGATTTGATGTCTCAGTGTAAGGGGTCCTTGAATTTGGTGCCTCACTGTAAGGGGTCCGTAGAGTTGGTTCCTCAATGTAAGGGGTCCCTGGATTTGATGCCTCAGTGTAAGTGGTCCCTGGATTTGATTTCTCATTGTAAGGGATCCCTGGATTTGGTGCCTCAGTGTAAGATGTCGCTGGGTTTGATGCCTCATTGTAAGGAGTCCCTGGATTTGATGCCTCAGTGTAAGGGGTACCTGGACTTGATGCCCAAGTGTAAGGGGTCCCTGGATTCTATGCCTCAGTGTAAGGGGTCCCTGGATTTGATGCCTCAGTGTAAGATGTGGCTGGATCTGATGCCTCACTGTAAGGGGTCCCTGTATTTGATGCCTCAGTGGAAGGGGTACCTCGATTTGATGCCTCAATGTAAGGGGTCCCTGGATTTGATGCCTCAGTGTAAGGTTTCCCTGAATTTGATGCCTCTGTGTATCCGTCCCTAGATTTGATGCCTCAGTGTCAGGAGTCCCTGGATTTGATGCCTCATTGTAAGGGGTCCCTTGACTTGATGCCTCAGTGTAAGGGGTCCCTGGATTTGATGCATCAGTGTAAGGGGTCCCTGAATTTGATGTCTCAGTGTAAGCGGTCCCTGGATTTGAGGCCTCAGTATAAGGGTTCCCTGGATTTGATGCCTCAGTGTAAGGGGTCGCTTGATTTGATGTCTCAGTGTAAGTGATCCCTGGATTTGATGCCTCATTGTAAGGGGTCCCTGGATTTGATGCCTCAGTGTAAAGGGTCCCTGGATTTGGTGCCTCAGTGTAAGGGTTCCGTGGATTTGATGCCTCAGTGTAATGGGTCCCTGGATTTGATCTCTCGGTTTGAGGGGTCCCTGGATTTGATGCCTCATTCTAAGGGGTCCCAGGATTTGATGCATAAGTGTAAGGTGTCCCTGGATTTGATGTCCCAGTGCAAGGTGTCCCTGCATTTGGTGTCTCAGTGTCAGGGGTCCCAGGATTTGATGTCTCAGTGTAAAGGGTCCTTGGATTTGATGCCTCAGTGTGAGGAGTCCCAGGATTTGATGCCTCATTGTAATGGGTCCCATGATGTAATGCCTCATTGTAAGGGGTTATGGATTTGATACTTCAGTGTAAGAGGTCGCTGGATTTGATGTCTCAGTGTAAGGGGTGCCTGGATTTGGTGCCTCAGTGTAAAGGGTCCCTGGATTTGATGCCTCAGTGCAAGGTATCCCCAAATTTGGTTTCTCAGTGTAAGGGGTCCCCGGATTTGATTCCTCAGTGTAAGGGGTCGCTGGATTTGATGCCTCAGTGTAAGGTGTCCCTGAATTTGATGCTCAGAGTAAGGGGTCCCTGGATTCGATGCCTCAGTGCAAGGGATCCCTGGATTAGATGTCTCGGTTTAAGGGGTCCCTGGATTTGATGCCTCAGTGTAAGGGGTCCCTGGATTTGATGCCTCAGTGTAAGGTGTCCGTGGATTTGATGCCTCAGTGTAAGGGGTCCCTAGATTTGGTGCCTCAATGTAAGGGATCCTTGGATTTGATGCATCAGTGTAAGGGGTCCCTGGATTTGATTCCTCAGTGTAAGGGGTCCATGGATTTGATGCCTCAGTTTAAGGGTTCCCTGGATTTGATGCCTCAGTGTAAGGGGACCCTGGATTTGTTGCCTCAGTATAAGTGGTCCCTCGATTTGGTGTCTCATTGTAAGGGGTCCCTGGGTTGAATGCCTCTGTAAGTGGTCCCTGGATTTGGTGTCTCAATGGAAGTGGTCCCTGGAATTGATGCCTCAGTGTAAGGGGTCCCTGGATTTGATGCCTCAGTGTAGGTGGTCCCTGGATTTGGTGTCTCAATGGAAGTGGAACCTGGATTTGATGCCTCAGTGTAAGCGGTCCCTGGAATTGGTGTCTCAGTGTAAGGAGTCCCTGGATTTGGTGCCTCAGTGTAAGGGGTCCCTGGATTTGATGCATCAGTATAAGGGGTCCCTGAACGTGATGTCTCAGTGTAAGGGGTCCCTGGATTTGAGGCATCTGTATAAGTGGTCCCTGGATCTGATGTCTCTATGTTAGGGGTCCCTGGATTTGATGCCTCAGTGTAAGGAGTCCCTGGATTCGATGCCTCATTGTAAGGGGTCCCTGGATTTGGCGCCTCATTGTCAGGGATCCCTAGATTTGATGCCTCAGTGTAAGGGGTCACTGGATTTGATTTGTCATTGTATGGGCTCCCTGGATTTGGTGCCTCAGTGCAAGAGGTCCCTGGATTTGATGTCTCAGTGTAAGATGTCGCTGGGTTTGATGCCTCAGTGTAAGGGGTCCCTGGATTTGATGCCTCAGTGTAAGGGGTACCTGGACTTGATGCCCCAGTGTAAGGGGTCCCTGGATTTTATGCCTCAGTGTAAGGGGTCCCTGGATTTGATGCCTCAGTGTAAGTGGTCCCTGGATTTGATTTCTCATTGTAAGGGATCCCTGGATTTGGTGCCTCAGTGTAAGATGTCGCTGGGTTTGAATCCTCATTGTAAGGAGTCCCTGGATTTGATGCCTCAGTGTAAGGGGTACCTGGACTTGATGCCCCAGTGTAAGGGGTCCCTGGATTTTATGCCTCAGTGTAAGGGGTCCCTGGATTTGATGCCTCAGTGTAAGATGTGGCTGGATCTGATGCCTCACTGTAAGGGGTCCCTGTATTTGATGCCTCAGTGGAAGGGGTACCTCGATTTGATGCCTCAATGTAAGGGGTCCCTGGATTTGATGCCTCAGTGTAAGGTTTCCCTGAATTTGATGCCTCTGTGTATCCGTCCCTAGATTTGATGCCTCAGTGTCAGGAGTCCCTGGATTTGATGCCTCATTGTAAGGGGTCCCTTGACTTGATGCCTCAGTGTAAGGGGTCCCTGGATTTGATGCATCAGTGTAAGGGGTCCCTGAATTTGATGTCTCAGTGTAAGCGGTCCCTGGATTTGAGGCCTCAGTATAAGGGGTCGCTGGATTTTATGCCTCAGTGTATGGGGTCCCTCGATTTGATTCCTCAGTGTAAGGGTTCCCTGGATTTGATGCCTCAGTGTAAGGGGTCGCTTGATTTGATGTCTCAGTGTAAGTGATCCCTGGATTTGATGCCTCATTGTAAGGGGTCCCTGGATTTGATCTCTCGGTTTAAGGGGTCCCTGGATTTGATGCCTCATTCTAAGGGGTCCCAGGATTTGATGCATCAGTGTAAGGTGTCCCTGGATTGATGTCCCAGTGCAAGGGGTCCCTGCATTTGGTGTCTCAGTGTCAGGGGACCCAGGATTTGATGTCTCAGTGTAAAGGATCCTTCGATTTGATGCCTCAGTGTGAGGAGTCCCAGGACTTGATGCCTCATTGTAATGGGTCCCACGATTTGATGCCTCATTGTAAGGGGTCCTGGATTTGATACCTCAGTGTAAGAGGTCCCTGGATTTGATGTCTCAGTGTAAGGCGTACCTGGATTTGGTGCCTCAGTGTAAAGGGTCCCTGGATTTGATGCCTCAGTGCAAGGTATCCACGAATTTGGTTTCTCAGTGTAACGGGTCCCGGGATTTGATTCCTCAGTGTAAGGGGTCGCTGGATTTGATGCCTCAGTGTAAGGAGTCCCTGGATTTGATGCTCAGAGTAAGGGGTCCCTGGATTCGATGCCTCAGTGCAAGGGGTCCCTGGATTTGATGTCTCGGTGTAAGGGGTCCCTGGATTTGATGCCTCAGTGTAAGGGGTCCCTGGATTTGATGTCTCAGTGTCAGGGATCTGTGGATTTGATGCCTCAGTGTAAGGGGTCCCTGGATTTGATGCCTCACTGTAAGGGATCCGTGGAGTTGCTTCCTCAATGTAAGGGGTCCCTGGATTTGATGCCTCAGTGTAAGGGGTCCCTGGATTTGATGCATCAGTGTAAGGAATCCCTGAATTTGATGTCTCAGTGTAAGCGCTCCCTGGATTTGAGGACTCAGTATAAGGGGTCGCTGGATTTGATGCCTCAGTGTATGGGGTCCCTGAATTTGATGCCTCAGTGTAAGTGGTCCCTGGATTTGGTGTCTCAATGGAAGTGGTCCCTGGATTTGATGCCTCAGTGTATAGGGTTCTTGAATTTGGTGCATCAGTGTAAGAGGTCCCTGGATTTGGTGCCTCAGTGTAAGGGGTCTCTTGATTTGATGCCTCAGTGTAAGGGGTCCCTGGATTTGATGCATCAGTGTATGGGGTCCTTGGATTTGATTCTAAGTGTAAGGTGTCCCTGGATTTGATGTCTCAGTCTAAGGGGTCTCTGAATTTGATGTGTCAATGTAATGGGATCCCTGGAATTGGTGTCTCAATGGAAGGGGTCCCTGGATTTGATGCCTCGGTGTAGGGGTCCCTGGATTTGGTGTCTCAACCTAAGGTGTCCCTGGATTTGATGTCTCAGTGCAAGGAGTCCCTGAATTTGGTGTCTCAGTGTCAGGGGACCCTAGATTTAATGTTTAAGTGTAAAGGGTCCTTGGATTTGATGCCTCAGTCTGAGGGGTCCCAGGATTTGATGCCTCATTGTAATGGGTCCCAGGATTTGATGCCTCAGTGTAAGGGGTACGTGGATTTGGTGCCTCAGTGTAAAGGGTCCCTGGATTTGATGCCACAGTGCAAGGTATTCCCGAATTTGATTTCTCAGTGTAAGGGGTCCCCGGATTTGATTCCTCAGTGTAAGGGGTCGCTGGATTTGATGCCTCGGTGTAAGGGGTCCCTGGATTTGATGCTCAGATTAAGGGGTCCCTGGATTCGATGCCTCATTTTAAGGGGTCCCTGGATTTTGCGACTCATTGTAAGGGATCCCTGGATTTGATGCCTCAGTGCAAGGGGTCCCTGGATTTGATGCCACATTGTAAGGGGTACCTGGATTTTATGCCTCAGTGTAAGGGGTCCCTGGATTTGATGCCTCAGTGCAAGTGGTCCCTGGATTTAATGCCTCAGTGTAAGGGGTACCCAGGATTTGATGTCTCAGTGTAAGGGGTCCTTGAATTTGGTGCCTCACTGGAAGGGGTCCCTGGAGTTGGTTCCTCAATGTAAGGGGTCCCTGGATTTGATGCCTCAGTGTAAGTGGTCCCTGGATTTGATGCATCAGTATAAGGGGTCCCTGAATTTGATGTCTCAGTGTAAGGGGTCCCTGGATTCGAGGCATCTGTATAAGTGGTCCCTGGATTTGATGTCTCTGTGTTAGGGATCCCTGGATTTGATGCTCAGAGTAAGGGGTCCCTAGATTCGATGCCTCATTATAAGGGGTCCCTGGATTTGGCGCCTCATTGTAAGGGATCCCTGGATTTGATGCCTCAGTGCAACGGGTCCCTGGATTTGGTGCCTCAGTGTAAGCGGTCCCTGGATTTGGTGTCGCAGTGTAAGGAGTCCCTGGATTTGGTGCCTCAGTGTAAGGGGTCGCTGGATTAGATGCATCAGTATAAGGGGTCCCTGAATTTGATGTCTCAGTGTAAGGGGTCCCTGGATTTGAGGCATCTGTATCAGTGGTCGCTGGATTTGATGTCTCTGTGTTAGGGATCCCTGGATTTGATGCTCAGAGTAAGGGGTCCCTGGATTCGATGCCTCATTGTACGGGATCCCTGGATTTGATGCGTCAGTGCAAGGGGTCCCTGGATTTGATGCCTCAGTGTAAGAAGTCCCTGGATTTGGTGCCTCAGTTTAAGGGGTCATTGGATTTGGTGTCGCAGTGTAAGGAGTCCCTGGATTTGGTGCCTCAGTGCAAGGGGTCGCTGGATTAGATGCATCAGTATAAGGGGTCCCTGAATTTGATGTCTCAGTGTAAGGGGTCCCTGGATTTGAGGCATCTGTATAAGTGGTCCCTGGATTTGATGTCTCTGTGTTAGGGGTCCCTGGACTTGAAGCCTCAGTGTACGGGGTCCCTGGATTTGATGCTCAGAGTAAGGGGTCCCTAGATTCGATGCTTCATTGTAAGGGGTCCCTGGATTTGGCGCCTCATTGTAAGGGATCCCTGGATTTGATGCCTCAGTGTAAGGGGTCACTGGATTTGATACCTCATTGTAAGGGGTCCCTGGAATTGATTCCTCAGTGTAAGTGGTCCCAGGATTTGATTTCTCATTGTATGGGCTCCCTGGATTTGGTGCCTCAGTGCAAGAGGTCCCTGGATTTGAAGCCTCAGTGTAAGGGGTGCCTGGATTTGATGCCTCAGTGTAAATGGTCCCTGGATTTTATGCCTCAGTGTAAGGGGTCCCTGGATTTGAAGTCTCATTGTAAGGGGTCCCTGGATTTGATGCCTCAGTGTATGGGTTCCCTGGATTTGATGCCTCTGTGTATCCGTTCCTGGATTTGATGCCTCAGTGTCAGGGATCTGTGGATTTGATGCCTCAGTGTAAGGGGTCCCTGGATTTGATGACTCAGTGTAAGGGGTCCTTGAATTTGGTGCCTCACTGTAAGGGGTCCGTGGAGTTGGTTCATCAATGTAAGGGGTCCCTGGATTTGATGCCTCAGTGTAAGTGGTCCCTGCATTTGATTTCTCATTGTAAGGGCTCCCTGGATTTGGTGCCTCAGAGCAAGGGGTCCCTGGATTTGATGCCTCAGTGTAAGATGTCGCTGGGTTTGATGCCTCAGTGTAAGGGGTCCCTGGATTTGATGCCTCAGTGTAAGGGGTACCTGGACTTGATGCCCCAATGTAAGGGGTCCCTGGATTTTATGCCTCAGTGTAAGGGGTCCCTGGATTTGAAGTCTCATTGAAAGGGCTCCCTGGATTTTGTGCCTCAGTGCAAGGGATCCCTGGATTTGATGCCTCAGTGTAAGATGTGGCTGGATCTGATGCCTCACTGTAAGGGGTCCCTGTATTTGATGCCTCAGTGAAAGGGGTACTTCGATTTGATGTTTCAATGTAAGGGGTCCCTTGATTTGATGCCTCAGTGTAAGGTTTCCCTGAATTTGATGCCTCTGTGTATCCGTCCCTAGATTTGATGCCTCAGTGTCAGGGATCTGTGGATTTGATGCCTCACTGTAAGGGGTCCTTAAATTTGGTGCCTCATTGTAAGGGGTCCGTGCAGTTGGTTCCTCATTGTAAGGGGTCCCTTGACTTGATGCCTCAGTGTAAGGGGTCCCTGGATTTGATGCATCTGTGTAAGGAATCCCTGAATTTGATGTCTCAGTGTAAGCGGTCCCTGGATTTGAGGCCTCAGTATAAGGGGTCGCTGGATTTGATGCCTCAGTGTATGGGGTCCCTCGATTTGATTCCTCAGTGTAAGGGGTCCCTGGATTTGATGCCTCAGTGTAAAGGGTCCCTGGATTTGGTGCCTCAGTGTAAGGGTTCCGTGGATTTGATGCCTCAGTGTAAGGGGTCGCTGGATTTGATGCCTCGGTGTAAGGGGTCCTTGGATTTGATGCGCAGATTAAGGGTTCCCTGGATTCGATGATTCATTTTAAGGGGTCCATGGATTTTGTGATTCATTGTAAGGGGTCCCTGGATTTGATGCCACATTGTAAGGGGTGCCTGGATTTTATGCCTCAGTGTAAGGGGTCCCTGGATTTGATGCCTTAGTGCAAGGGGTCCCTGGATTAGATGTCTCATTGTAAGGGCGCCCTGGATTTGGTGCCTCAGTGCAAGGGGTCCCTGGATTTGATGCCTCAGTGTAAGATGTCCCTGGATTTGATGCCTCAGTGTAAGGGGTACCCAGGATTTGATGTCTCAGTGTAAGTGGTCCTTGAATTTGGTGCCTCACTGGAAGGGGTCCCTGGAGTTGGTTCCTCAATGTAAGGGGTCCCTGGATTTGATGCCTAAGTGTAAGTGGTCCCTGGATTTGATGCATCAGTATAAGGGGTCCCTGAATTTGATGTCTCAGTGTAAGGGGTCCCTGGATTTGAGGCATCTGTATAAGTGGTCCCTGGATTTGATGTCTCTGTGTTAGGGATCCCTGGATTTGATGCTCAGAGTAAGGGGTCCCTGGATTCGATGCCTCATTGTAAGGGGTCCCTGGATTTGGCGCCTCATTGTAAGGGATCCCTGGATTTGATGCCTCAGTGCAACGGGTCCCTGGATTTGGTGCCTCAGTGTAAGGGGTCCCTGGATTTGGTGTCGCAGTGTAAGGAGTCCCTGGATTTGGTGCCTCAGTGTAAGGGGTCGCTGGATTAGATGCATGAGTGTAAGGGGTCCCTGAATTTGATGTCTCAGTGTAAGGGGTCCCTGGATTTGAGGCATCTGTATAATTGGTCGCTGGATTTGATGTCTCTGTGTTAGGGATCCCTGGATTTGATGCTCAGAGTAAGGGGTCCCTGGATTCGATGCCTCATTGTAAGGGGTCCCTGGATTTGGCGCGTCATTGTACGGGATCCCTGGATTTGATGCGTCAGTGCAAGGGGTCCCTGGATTTGATGCCTCAGTGTAAGAAGTCCCTGGATTTGGTGCCTCAGTTTAAGGGGTCATTGGATTTGGTGTCGCAGTGTAAGGAGTCCCTGGATTTGGTGCCTCAGTGCAAGGGGTCGCTGGATTAGATGCATCAGTATAAGGGGTCCCTGAATTTGATGTCTCAGTGTAAGGGGTCCCTGGATTTGAGGCATCTGTATAAGTGGTCCCTGGATTTGATGTCTCTGTGTTAGGGGTCCCTGGATTTGAAGCCTCAGTGTACGGGGTCCCTGGATTTGATGCTCAGAGTAAGGGGTCCCTAGATTCGATGCCTCATTGTAAGGGGTCCCTGGATTTGGCGCCTCATTGTAAGGGATCCCTGGATTTGATGCCTCAGTGTAAGGGGTCACTGGATTTGATACCTCATTGTAAGGGGTCCCTGGAATTGATTCCTCAGTGTAAGTGGTCCCAGGATTTGATTTCTCATTGTATGGGCTCCCTGGATTTGGTGCCTCAGTGCAAGAGGTCCCTGGATTTGAAGCCTCAGTGTAAGGGGTGCCTGGATTTGATGCCTCAGTGTAAATGGTCCCTGGATTTTATGCCTCAGTGTAAGGGGTCCCTGGATTTGAAGTCTCATTGTAAGGGGTCCCTGGATTTGATGCCTCAGTGTATGGGTTCCCTGGATTTGATGCCACTGTGTATCCGTCCCTGGATTTGATGCCTCAGTGTCAGGGATCTGTGGATTTGATGCCTCAGTGTAAGGGGTCCCTGGATTTGATGTCTCAGTGTAAGGGGTCCTTGAATTTGGTGCCTCACTGTAAGGGGTCCGTGGAGTTGGTTCATCAATGTAAGGGGTCCCTGGATTTGATGCCTCAGTGTAAGTGGTCCCTGGATTTGATTTCTCATTGTAAGGGCTCCCTGGATTTGGTGCCTCAGAGCAAGGGGTCCCTGGATTTGATGCCTCAGTGTAAGATGTCGCTGGGTTTGATGCCTCAGTGTAAGGGGTCCCTGGATTTGATGCCTCAGTGTAAGGGGTACCTGGACTTGATGCCCCAATGTAAGGGGTCCCTGGATTTTATGCCTCAGTGTAAGGGGTCCCTGGATTTGAAGTCTCATTGAAAGGGCTCCCTGGATTTTGTGCCTCAGTGCAAGGGATCCCTGGATTTGATGCCTCAGTGTAAGATGTGGCTGGATCTGATGCCTCACTGTAAGGGGTCCCTGTATTTGATGCCTCAGTGAAAGGGGTACTTCGATTTGATGTTTCAATGTAAGGGGTCCCTTGATTTGATGCCTCAGTGTAAGGTTTCCCTGAATTTGATGCCTCTGTGTATCCGTCCCTAGATTTGATGCCTCAGTGTCAGGGATCTGTGGATTTGATGCCTCACTGTAAGGGGTCCTTAAATTTGGTGCCTCATTGTAAGGGGTCCGTGCAGTTGGTTCCTCATTGTAAGGGGTCCCTTGAATTGATGCCTCAGTGTAAGGCGTCCCTGGATTTGATGCATCTGTGTAAGGAGTCCCTGAATTTGATGTCTCAGTGTAAGCGGTCCCTGGTTTTGAGGCCTCAGTATAAGGGGTCGCTGGATTTGATGCCTCAGTGTATGGGGTCCCTCGATTTGATTCCTCAGTGTAAGGGGTCCCTGGATTTGATGCCTCAGTGTAAAGGGTCCCTGGATTTGGTGCCTCAGTGTAAGGGTTCCGTGGATTTGATGCCTCTGTGTAAGGGGTCGCTGGATTTGAAGCCTCGGTGTAAGGGGTCCTTGGATTTGATGCGCAGATTAAGGGGTCCCTGGATTCGATGCCTCATTTTAAGGGGTCCATGGATTTTGTGACTCATTGTAAGGGGTCCCTGGATTTGATGCCACATTGTAAGGGGTGCCTGGATTTTATGCCTCAGTGTAAGGGGTCCCTGGACTTGATGCCTTAGTGCAAGGGGTCCCTGGATTAGATGTCTCATTGTAAGGGCGCCCTGGATTTGGTGCCTCAGTGCAAGGGGTCCCTGGATTTGATGCCTCAGTGTAAGATGTCCCTGGATTTGATGCCTCAGTGTAAGGGGTACCCAGGATTTGATGTCTCAGTGTAAGTGGTCCTTGAATTTGGTGCCTCACTGGAAGGGGTCCCTGGAGTTGGTTCCTCAATGTAAGGGGTCCCTGGATTTGATGCCTCAGTGTAAGTGGTCCCTGGATTTGATGCATCAGTATAAGGGGCGCCTGAATTTGATGTCTCAGTGTAAGGGTTCCCTGGATTTGAGGCATCTGTATAAGTGGTCCCTGGATTTGATGTCTCTGTGTTAGGGATCCCTGGATTTGATGCTCAGAGTAAGGGGTCCCTGGATTCGATGCCTCATTGTAAGGGGTCCCTGGATTTGGCGCCTCATTGTAAGGGATCCCTGGATTTGATGCCTCAGTGCAACGGGTCCCTGGATTTGGTGCCTCAGTGTAAGGGGTCCCTGGATTTGGTGTCGCAGTGTAAGGAGTCCCTGGATTTGGTGCCTCAGTGTAAGGGGTCGCTGGATTAGATGCATCAGTATAATGGTTCCCTGAATTTGATGTCTCAGTGTAAGGGGTCCCTGGATTTGAGGCATCTGTATAAGTGGTCGCTGGATTTGATGTCTCTGTGTTAGGGATCCCTGGATTTGATGCTCAGAGTAAGGGGTCCCAGGATTCGATGCCTCATTGTAAGGGGTCCCTGGATTTGGCGCCTCATTGTACGGGATCCCTGGATTTGATGCGTCAGTGCAAGGGGTCCCTGGATTTGATGCCTCAGTGTAAGAAGTCCCTGGATTTGGTGCCTCAGTTTAAGGGGTCATTGGATTTGGTGTCGCAGTGTAAGGAGTCCCTGGATTTGGTGCCTCAGTGCAAGGGGTCGCTGGATTAGATGCATCAGTATAAGGGGTCCCTGAATTTGATGTCTCAGTGTAAGGGGTCCCTGGATTTGAGGCATCTGTATAAGTGGTCCCTGGATTTGATGTCTCTGTGTTAGGGGTCCCTGGATTTGAAGCCTCAGTGTACGGGGTCCCTGGATTTGATGCTCAGAGTAAGGGCTCCCTAGATTCGATGCCTCATTGTAAGGGGTCCCTGGATTTGGCGCCTCATTGTAAGGGATCCCTGGATTTGATGCCTCAGTGTAAGGGGTCACTGGATTTGATACCTCATTGTAAGGGGTCCCTGGAATTGATTCCTCAGTGTAAGTGGTCCCAGGATTTGATTTCTCATTGTATGGGCTCCCTGGATTTGGTGCCTCAGTGCAAGAGGTCCCTGGATTTTATGCCTCAGTGTAAGGGGTCCCTGGATTTGAAGTCTCATTGTAAGGGGTCCCTGGATTTGATGCCTCAGTGTATGGGTTCCCTGGATTTGATGCCTCTGTGTATCCGTCCCTGGATTTGATGCCTCAGTGTCAGGGATCTGTGGATTTGATATCTCAGTGAAAGGGGTCCCTGGATTTGATGTCTCAGTGTAAGGGGTCCTTGAATTTGGTGCCTCACTGTAAGGGGTCCGTGGAGTTGGTTCATCAATGTAAGGGGTCCCTGGATTTGATGCCTCAGTGTAAGTGGTCCCTGGATTTGATTTCTCATTGTAAGGGCTCCCTGGATTTGGTGCCTCAGAGCAAGGGGTGCCTGGATTTGATGCCTCAGTGTAAGATGTCGCTGGGTTTGATGCCTCAGTGTAAGGGGTCCCTGGATTTGATGCCTCAGTGTAAGGGGTACCTGGACTTGATGCCCCAATGTAAGGGGTCCCTGGATTTTATGCCTCAGTGTAAGGGGTCCCTGGATTTGAAGTCTCATTGAAAGGGCTCCCTGGATTTTGCGCCTCAGTGCAATGGATCCCTGGATTTGATGCCTCAGTGTAAGATGTGGCTGGATCTGATGCCTCACTGTAAGGGATCCCTGTATTTGATGCCTCAGTGAAAGGGGTACTTCGATTTGATGTTTCAATGTAAGGGGTCCCTTGATTTGATGCCTCAGTGTAAGGTTTCCCTGAATTTGATGCCTCTGTGTATCCGTCCCTAGATTTGATGCCTCAGTGTCAGGGATCTGTGGATTTGATGCCTCACTGTAAGGGGTCCTTAAATTTGGTGCCTCATTGTAAGGGGTCCGTGCAGTTGGTTCCTCATTGTAAGGGGTCCCTTGACTTGATGCCTCAGTGTAAGGGGTCCCTGGATTTGATGCATCTGTGTAAGGAGTCCCTGAATTTGATGTCTCAGTGTAAGCGGTCCCTGGATTTGAGGCCTCAGTATAAGGGGTCGCTGGATTTGATGCCTCAGTGTATGGGGTCCCTCGATTTGATTCCTCAGTGTAAGGTTTCCCTGAATTTGATGCCTCTGTGTATCCGTCCCTAGATTTGATGCCTCAGTGTCAGGGATCTGTGGATTTGATGCCTCACTGTAAGGGGTCCTTAAATTTGGTGCCTCATTGTAAGGGGTCCGTGCAGTTGGTTCCTCATTGTAAGGGGTCCCTTGACTTGATGCCTCAGTGTAAGGCGTCCCTGGATTTGATGCATCTGTGTAAGGAGTCCCTGAATTTGATGTCTCAGTGTAAGCGGTCCCTGGTTTTGAGGCCTCAGTATAAGGGGTCGCTGGATTTGATGCCTCAGTGTATGGGGTCCCTCGATTTGATTCCTCAGTGTAAGGGGTCCCTGGATTTGATGCCTCAGTGTAAAGGGTCCCTGGATTTGGTGCCTCAGTGTAAGGGTTCCGTGGATTTGATGCCTCTGTGTAAGGGGTCGCTGGATTTGAAGCCTCGGTGTAAGGGGTCCTTGGATTTGATGCGCAGATTAAGGGGTCCCTGGATTCGATGCCTCATTTTAAGGGGTCCATGGATTTTGTGACTCATTGTAAGGGGTCCCTGGATTTGATGCCACATTGTAAGGGGTGCCTGGATTTTATGCCTCAGTGTAAGGGGTCCCTGGACTTGATGCCTTAGTGCAAGGGGTCCCTGGATTAGATGTCTCATTGTAAGGGCGCCCTGGATTTGGTGCCTCAGTGCAAGGGGTCCCTGGATTTGATGCCTCAGTGTAAGATGTCCCTGGATTTGATGCCTCAGTGTAAGGGGTACCCAGGATTTGATGTCTCAGTGTAAGTGGTCCTTGAATTTGGTGCCTCACTGGAAGGGTTCCCTGGAGTTGGTTCCTCAATGTAAGGGGTCCCTGGATTTGATGCCTCAGTGTAAGTGGTCCCTGGATTTGATGCATCAGTATAAGGGGCGCCTGAATTTGATGTCTCAGTGTAAGGGTTCCCTGGATTTGAGGCATCTGTATAAGTGGTCCCTGGATTTGATGTCTCTGTGTTAGGGATCCCTGGATTTGATGCTCAGAGTAAGGGGTCCCTGGATTCGATGCCTCATTGTAAGGGGTCCCTGGATTTGGCGCCTCATTGTAAGGGATCCCTGGATTTGATGCCTCAGTGCAACGGGTCCCTGGATTTGGTGCCTCAGTGTAAGGGGTCCCTGGATTTGGTGTCGCAGTGTAAGGAGTCCCTGGATTTGGTGCCTCAGTGTAAGGGGTCGCTGGATTAGATGCATCAGTATAATGGTTCCCTGAATTTGATGTCTCAGTGTAAGGGGTCCCTGGATTTGAGGCATCTGTATAAGTGGTCGCTGGATTTGATGTCTCTGTGTTAGGGATCCCTGGATTTGATGCTCAGAGTAAGGGGTCCCAGGATTCGATGCCTCATTGTAAGGGGTCCCTGGATTTGGCGCCTCATTGTACGGGATCCCTGGATTTGATGCGTCAGTGCAAGGGGTCCCTGGATTTGATGCCTCAGTGTAAGAAGTCCCTGGATTTGGTGCCTCAGTTTAAGGGGTCATTGGATTTGGTGTCGCAGTGTAAGGAGTCCCTGGATTTGGTGCCTCAGTGCAAGGGGTCGCTGGATTAGATGCATCAGTATAAGGGGTCCCTGAATTTGATGTCTCAGTGTAAGGGGTCCCTGGATTTGAGGCATCTGTATAAGTGGTCCCTGGATTTGATGTCTCTGTGTTAGGGGTCCCTGGATTTGAAGCCTCAGTGTACGGGGTCCCTGGATTTGATGCTCAGAGTAAGGGCTCCCTAGATTCGATGCCTCATTGTAAGGGGTCCCTGGATTTGGCGCCTCATTGTAAGGGATCCCTGGATTTGATGCCTCAGTGTAAGGGGTCACTGGATTTGATACCTCATTGTAAGGGGTCCCTGGAATTGATTCCTCAGTGTAAGTGGTCCCAGGATTTGATTTCTCATTGTATGGGCTCCCTGGATTTGGTGCCTCAGTGCAAGAGGTCCCTGGATTTTATGCCTCAGTGTAAGGGGTCCCTGGATTTGAAGTCTCATTGTAAGGGGTCCCTGGATTTGATGCCTCAGTGTATGGGTTCCCTGGATTTGATGCCTCTGTGTATCCGTCCCTGGATTTGATGCCTCAGTGTCAGGGATCTGTGGATTTGATATCTCAGTGAAAGGGGTCCCTGGATTTGATGTCTCAGTGTAAGGGGTCCTTGAATTTGGTGCCTCACTGTAAGGGGTCCGTGGAGTTGGTTCATCAATGTAAGGGGTCCCTGGATTTGATGCCTCAGTGTAAGTGGTCCCTGGATTTGATTTCTCATTGTAAGGGCTCCCTGGATTTGGTGCCTCAGAGCAAGGGGTCCCTGGATTTGATGCCTCAGTGTAAGATGTCGCTGGGTTTGATGCCTCAGTGTAAGGGGTCCCTGGATTTGATGCCTCAGTGTAAGGGGTACCTGGACTTGATGCCCCAATGTAAGGGGTCCCTGGATTTTATGCCTCAGTGTAAGGGGTCCCTGGATTTGAAGTCTCATTGAAAGGGCTCCCTGGATTTTGCGCCTCAGTGCAATGGATCCCTGGATTTGATGCCTCAGTGTAAGATGTGGCTGGATCTGATGCCTCACTGTAAGGGATCCCTGTATTTGATGCCTCAGTGAAAGGGGTACTTCGATTTGATGTTTCAATGTAAGGGGTCCCTTGATTTGATGCCTCAGTGTAAGGTTTCCCTGAATTTGATGCCTCTGTGTATCCGTCCCTAGATTTGATGCCTCAGTGTCAGGGATCTGTGGATTTGATGCCTCACTGTAAGGGGTCCTTAAATTTGGTGCCTCATTGTAAGGGGTCCGTGCAGTTGGTTCCTCATTGTAAGGGGTCCCTTGACTTGATGCCTCAGTGTAAGGGGTCCCTGGATTTGATGCATCTGTGTAAGGAGTCCCTGAATTTGATGTCTCAGTGTAAGCGGTCCCTGGATTTGAGGCCTCAGTATAAGGGGTCGCTGGATTTGATGCCTCAGTGTATGGGGTCCCTCGATTTGATTCCTCAGTGTAAGGTGTCCCTGGATTTGATGCCTCAGTGTAAAGGGTCCCTGGATTTGGTGCCTCAGTGTAAGGGTTCCGTGGATTTGATGCCTCAGTGTAAGGGGTCGCTGGATTTGATGCCTCGGTGTAAGGGGTCCTTGGATTTGATGCGCAGATTAAGGGGTCCCTGGATTCGATGCCTCATTTTAAGGGGTCCATGGATTTTGTGACTCATTGTAAGGGGTCCCTGGATTTGATGCCACATTGTAAGGGGTGCCTGGATTTTATGCCTCAGTGTAAGGGGTCCCTGGATTTGATGCCTTAGTGCAAGGGGTCCCTGGATTAGATGTCTCATTGTAAGGGCGCCCTGGATTTGGTGCCTCAGTGCAAGGGGTCCCTGGATTTGATGCCTCAGTGTAAGATGTCCCTGGATTTGATGCCTCAGTGTAAGGGGTACCCAGGATTTGATGTCTCAGTGTAAGTGGTCCTTGAATTTGGTGCCTCACTGGAAGGCGTCCCTGGAGTTGGTTCCTCAATGTAAGGGGTCCCTGGATTTGAAGCCTCAGTGTAAGTGGTCCCTGGATTTGATGCATCAGTATAAGGGGTCCCTGAATTTGATGTCTCAGTGTAAGGGGTCCCTGGATTTGAGGCATCTGTATAAGTGGTCCCTGGATTTGATGTCTCTGTGTTAGGGATCCCTGGATTTGAATGCTCAGAGTAAGGGGTCCCTGGATTCGATGCCTCATTGTAAGGGGTCCCTGGATTTGGCGCCTCATTGTAAGGGATCCCTGGATTTGATGCCTCAGTGCAACGGGTCCCTGGATTTGGTGCCTCAGTGTAAGGGGTCCTTGGATTTGGTGTCGCAGTGTAAGGAGTCCCTGGATTTGGTGCCTCAGTGTAAGGGGTCGCTGGATTAGATGCATCAGTATAAGGGGTCCCTGAATTTGATGTCTCAGTGTAAGGGGTCCCTGGATTTGAGGCATCTGTATAAGTGGTCGCTGGATTTGATGTCTCTGTGTTAGGGATCCCTGGATTTGATGCTCAGAGTAAGGGGTCCCTGGATTCGATGCCTCATTGTAAGGGGTCCCTGGATTTGGCGCCTCATTGTACGGGATCCCTGGATTTGATGCGTCAGTGCAAGGGGTCCCTGGATTTGATGCCTCAGTGTAAGAAGTCCCTGGATTTGGTGCCTCAGTTTAAGGGGTCATTGGATTTGGTGTCGCAGTGTAAGGAGTCCCTGGATTTGGTGCCTCAGTGCAAGGGGTCGCTGGATTAGCTGCATCAGTATAAGGGGTCCCTGAATTTGATGTCTCAGTGTAAGGGGTCCCTGGATTTGAGGCATCTGTATAAGTGGTCCCTGGATTTGATGTCTCTGTGTTAGGGGTCCCTGGATTTGAAGCCTCAGTGTACGGGGTCCCTGGATTTGATGCTCAGAGTAAGGGGTCCCTAGATTCGATGCCTCATTGTAAGGGGTCCCTGGATTTGGCGCCTCATTGTAAGGGATCCCTGGATTTGATGCCTCAGTGTAAGGGGTCACTGGATTTGATACCTCATTGTAAGGGGTCCCTGGAATTGATTCCTCAGTGTAAGTGGTCCCAGGATTTGATTTCTCATTGTATGGGCTCCCTGGATTTGGTGCCTCAGTGCAAGAGGTCCCTGGATTTGAAGCCTCAGTGTAAGGGGTGCCTGGATTTGATGCCTCAGTGTAAATGGTCCCTGGATTTTATGCCTCAGTGTAAGGGGTCCCTGGATTTGAAGTCTCATTGTAAGGGGTCCCTGGATTTGATGCCTCAGTGTATGGGTTCCCTGGATTTGATGCCTCTGTGTATCCGTCCCTGGATTTGATGTCTCAGTGTAAGGGGTCCTTGAATTTGGTGCCTCACTGTAAGGGGTCCGTGGAGTTGGTTCATCAATGTAAGGGGTCCCTGGATTTGATGCCTCAGTGTAAGGGGTCCCTGGATTTGATGCCTCAGTGTAAGGGGTACCTGGACTTGATGCCCCAATGTAAGGGGTCCCTGGATTTTATGCCTCAGTGTAAGGGGTCCCTGGATTTGAAGTCTCATTGAAAGGGCTCCCTGGATTTTGTGCCTCAGTGCAAGGGATCCCTGGATTTGATGCCTCAGTGTAAGATGTGGCAGGATCTGATGCCTCACTGTAAGGGGTCCCTGTATTTGATGCCTCAGTGAAAGGGGTACTTCGATTTGATGTTTCAATGTAAGGGGTCCCTTGATTTGATGCCTCAGTGTAAGGTTTCCCTGAATTTGATCCTCTGTGTATCCGTCCCTAGATTTGATGCCTCAGTGTCAGGGATCTGTGGATTTGATGCCTCACTGTAAGGGGTCCTTAAATTTGGTGCCTCATTGTAAGGGGTCCGTGCAGTTGGTTCCTCATTGTAAGGGGTCCCTTGACTTGATGCCTCAGTGTAAGGGGTCCCTGGATTTGATGCATCTGTGTAAGGAGTCCCTGAATTTGATGTCTCAGTGTAAGCGGTCCCTAGATTTGAGGCCTCAGTATAAGGGGTCGCTGGATTTGATGCCTCAGTGTATGGGGTCCCTCGATTTGATTCCTCAGTGTAAGGGGTCCCTGGATTTGATGCCTCAGTGTAAAGGGTCCCTGGATTTGGTGCCTCAGTGTAAGGGTTCCATGGATTTGATGCCTCAGTGTAAGGGGTCGCTGGATTTGATGCCTCGGTGTAAGGGGTCCTTGGATTTGATGCGCAGATTAAGGGGTCCCTGGATTCGATGCCTCATTTTAAGGGGTCCATGGATTTTGTGACTCATTGTAAGGGGTCCCTGGATTTGATGCCTTAGTGCAAGGTGTCCCTGGATTAGATGTCTCATTGTAAGGGCGCCCTGGATTTGGTGCCTCAGTGCAAGGGGTCCCTGGATTTGATGCCTCAGTGTAAGATGGCCCTGGATTTGATGGCTCAGTGTAAGGGGTACCCAGGATTTGATGTCTCAGTGTAAGTGGTCCTTGAATTTGGTGCCTTAGTGGAAGGGGTCCCTGGAGTTGGTTCCTCAATGTAAGGCGTCCCTGGATTTGATGCCTCAGTGTAAGTGGTCCCTGGATTTGATGCATCAGTATAAGGGGTCCCTCAATTTGATGTCTCAGTGGAAGGGGTCCCTGGATTTGAGGCATCTGTATAAGTGGTCCCTGGATTTGATGTCTCTGTGTTAGGGATCCCTGGATTTGATGCTCAGAGTAAGGGGTCCCTGGATTCGATGCCTCATTGTAAGGGGACCGTGGATTTGGCGCCTCATTGTAAGGGATCCCTGGATTTGATGCCTAAGTGCAAGGGGTCCCTGGATTTTATGCCTCAGTGTAAGAAGTCCCTGGATTTGGTGCCTCAGTTTAAGGGGTCCCTGGATTTGGTGTCTCAGTGTAAGGAGTCCCTGGATTTGGTGCCTCAATGTAAGGGGTCCCTGGATTTGATGTTTCAGTGTAAGGGGTCCCTGGATTTGAGGCATCTGTATAATTGGTCCCTGGATTTGATGTCTCTGTGTTAGGGGTCCGTGGATTTGATGCCTCAGTGTACGGGTTCCCTGGATTTGATGCTCAGAGTAAGGGGTCCCTAGATTCGATGCCTCATTGTAAGGGGTCCCTGGATTTGGCGCCTCATTGTAAGGGATCCCTGGATTTGATGCCTCAGTGTAAGGGGTCACTGGATTTGATACCTCATTGTAAGGGGTCCCTGGAATTGATTCCTCATTGTATGGGCTCCCTGGATTTGGTGTCTCAGTGTCAGGGGACCCAGGATTTGATGTCTCAGTGTAAAGGGTCCTTGGATTTGATGCCTCAGTGTGAGGAGTCCCAGGATTTGATGCCTCATTGTTAAGGGTCCTAGGATTTGATGCCTCATTGTAAGGGGTCCTGGATGTGATACCTCAGTGTAAGAGAACGCTGGATTTGATGTCTCAGTGTAAGGTGTACCTGGATTTGGCGCCTCAGTGTAAAGGGTCCCTGGATTTGATGCCTCAGTGCAAGGTATCCCCGAATTTGGTTTCTCAGTGTAAGGGGTCCCCGGATTTGATTCCTCAGTGTAAGGGGTCGCTGGATTTGATGCTCAGAGTAAGGGGTCCCTGGATTCGATGCCTCAGTGTAAGGGGTCCCTGGATTTGATGTCTCGGTGTAAGGGGTCCCTGGATTTGGTGCCTCAGTGAAAGAGGTCCCTGGATTTGATGCCTCAGTGTAAGATTTCGCTGGGTTTGATGCCTCAGTGTAAGGGGTCCTTGAATTTGATGCCTCAGTGTAAGGGGTACCTGGATTTGATGCCTCAGTGTAAATGGCCCCTGGATTTTATGCCTCAGTGTAAGTGGTCCCTGGATTTGATGCCTCACTGTAAGGGATCCGTGGAGTTGCTTCCTCAATGTAAGGGGTCCCTGGATTTGATGCCTCAGTGTCAGTAATCTGTGGATTTGATGCCTCAGTGTAAGGTGTCCCTGGATTTGATGCCTCACTGTAAGGGATCCGTGGAGTTGCTTCCTCAATGTAAGGGGTCCCTGGATTTGTTGCCTCAGTGTAAGTGGTCCCTGGATTTGATTTCTCATTGTAAGAGCTCCCTGTGTTTGGTGCCTCAGAGCAAGGGGCCCCTGGATTTGATGCCTCAGTGTAAGGGGTCCCTGGACTTGATGCCCCAATGTAAGGGATCACTGGATTTGATGCCTCAGTGTAAGTTGTCCCTTGATTTGGCGCCTCATTGGAAAGGTTCCCTGTATTTGATGCCTCAGTGTATGGTGTCCCTGGATTTGATGCCTCAGTGTAACGGGTCCCTGGTTTTGATGCCGAGTGTAATGGGTCTCTGTATTTGATGTCTCATTGTATAGGGTCCCTGGATTTGATGCCTCAGTGTATGGGTCTCTGGATTTGATGCCTCAGTGTAAGGGGTCCCTGGATTTGATGTCTCATTGGAAAGGGTCCCTGGATTTGATGCCTCAGTGGAAGGGGTCCCTGGATTTGATGCCTCAGTTTAAGGGGTCCCTGGATTTGATGTCTCAGTGTAAGGGGTCCCTGGATTTGAGGCATCTGTATAAGTGGTCCCTGGATTTGATGTCTCTGTGTTAGGGATCCCTGGATTTGATGCTCAGAGTAAAGGGTTCCTGGATTCGATGCCTCATTGTAAGGGGTCCCTGGATTTGGCGCCTCATTGTAAGGGATCCCTGGATTTGATGCCTCAGTGCAAGGGGTCCCTGGATTTGATGCCTCAGTGTAAGAGGTCCCTGGATTTGGTGTCTCAGTGTAAGGGGTCCCTGGATTTGGTGTCGCAGTGTAAGGAGTCCCTGGATTTGGTGCCTCAGTGTTAAGGGGTCGCTGGATTAGATGCATCAGTATAAGGGGTCCCTGAATTTGATGTCTCAGTGTAAGGGGTCCCTGGATTTGAAGCCTCAGTGTACGGGGTCCCTGGATTTGATGCTCAGAGTAAGGGGTCCCTAGATTCGATGCCTCATTGTAAGGGGTCCCTGGATTTGGCGCCTTATTGTAAGGGATCCCTGGATTTGATGCCTCAGTGTAAGGGGTCACTGGATTTGATACCTCATTGTTAGGGGTCCCTGGAATTGAATCCTCAGTGTAAGTGGTCCCAGGATTTGATTTCTCATTGTATGGGCTCCCTGGATTTGGTGCCTCAGTGCAAGAGGTCCCTGGATTTGAAGCCTCAGTGTAAGGGGTGCCTGAATTTGATGCCTCAGTGTAAATGGTCCCTGGATTTTATGCCTCAGTGTAAGGGGTCCCTGGATTTGAAGTCTCATTGTAAGGGATCCCTGGATTTGATGCCTCAGTGTATGGGTTCCCTGGATTTGATGCCTCTGTGTATCCGTCCCTGGATTTGATGCCTCAGTGTCAGGGATCTGTGGATTTGATGCCTCAGTGTAAGGGGTCCCTGGATTTGATGTCTCAGTGTAAGGGGTCCTTGAATTTGGTGCCTCACTGTAAGGTGTCCGTGGAGTTGGTTCATCAATGTAAGGGGTCCCTGGATTTGATGCCTCATTGTAAGGGCTCCCTGGATTTGATTTCTCATTGTAAGGGCTCCCTGGATTTGGTGCCTCTGAGCAAGGGGTCCCTGGATTTGATGCCTCAGTGTAAGATGTCGCTGGGTTTGATGCCTCAGAGCAAGGGTCCCTGGATTTTATGCCTCAGTGTAAGGGGTCCCTGGATTTGAAGTCTCATTGAAAGGGCTCCCTGGATTTTGTGCCTCAGTGCAAGGGATCCCTGGATTTGATGCCTCAGTGTAAGATGTGGCAGGATCTGATGCCTCACTGTAAGGGGTCCCTGTATTTGATGCCTCAGTGAAAGGGGTACTTCGATTTGATGTTTCAATGTAAGGGGTCCCTTGATTTGATGCCTCAGTGTAAGGTTTCCCTGAATTTGATCCTCTGTGTATCCGTCCCTAGATTTGATGCCTCAGTGTCAGGGATCTGTGGATTTGATGCCTCACTGTAAGGGGTCCTTAAATTTGGTGCCTCATTGTAAGGGGTCCGTGCAGTTGGTTCCTCATTGTAAGGGGTCCCTTGACTTGATGCCTCAGTGTAAGGGGTCCCTGGATTTGATGCATCTGTGTAAGGAGTCCCTGAATTTGATGTCTCAGTGTAAGCGGTCCCTAGATTTGAGGCCTCAGTATAAGGGGTCGCTGGATTTGATGCCTCAGTGTATGGGGTCCCTCGATTTGATTCCTCAGTGTAAGGGGTCCCTGGATTTGATGCCTCAGTGTAAAGGGTCCCTGGATTTGGTGCCTCAGTGTAAGGGTTCCATGGATTTGATGCCTCAGTGTAAGGGGTCGCTGGATTTGATGCCTCGGTGTAAGGGGTCCTTGGATTTGATGCGCAGATTAAGGGGTCCCTGGATTCGATGCCTCATTTTAAGGGGTCCATGGATTTTGTGACTCATTGTAAGGGGTCCCTGGATTTGATGCCTTAGTGCAAGGTGTCCCTGGATTAGATGTCTCATTGTAAGGGCGCCCTGGATTTGGTGCCTCAGTGCAAGGGGTCCCTGGATTTGATGCCTCAGTGTAAGATGGCCCTGGATTTGATGGCTCAGTGTAAGGGGTACCCAGGATTTGATGTCTCAGTGTAAGTGGTCCTTGAATTTGGTGCCTTAGTGGAAGGGGTCCCTGGAGTTGGTTCCTCAATGTAAGGCGTCCCTGGATTTGATGCCTCAGTGTAAGTGGTCCCTGGATTTGATGCATCAGTATAAGGGGTCCCTCAATTTGATGTCTCAGTGGAAGGGGTCCCTGGATTTGAGGCATCTGTATAAGTGGTCCCTGGATTTGATGTCTCTGTGTTAGGGATCCCTGGATTTGATGCTCAGAGTAAGGGGTCCCTGGATTCGATGCCTCATTGTAAGGGGACCGTGGATTTGGCGCCTCATTGTAAGGGATCCCTGGATTTGATGCCTAAGTGCAAGGGGTCCCTGGATTTTATGCCTCAGTGTAAGAAGTCCCTGGATTTGGTGCCTCAGTTTAAGGGGTCCCTGGATTTGGTGTCTCAGTGTAAGGAGTCCCTGGATTTGGTGCCTCAATGTAAGGGGTCCCTGGATTTGATGTTTCAGTGTAAGGGGTCCCTGGATTTGAGGCATCTGTATAATTGGTCCCTGGATTTGATGTCTCTGTGTTAGGGGTCCGTGGATTTGATGCCTCAGTGTACGGGTTCCCTGGATTTGATGCTCAGAGTAAGGGGTCCCTAGATTCGATGCCTCATTGTAAGGGGTCCCTGGATTTGGCGCCTCATTGTAAGGGATCCCTGGATTTGATGCCTCAGTGTAAGGGGTCACTGGATTTGATACCTCATTGTAAGGGGTCCCTGGAATTGATTCCTCATTGTATGGGCTCCCTGGATTTGGTGTCTCAGTGTCAGGGGACCCAGGATTTGATGTCTCAGTGTAAAGGGTCCTTGGATTTGATGCCTCAGTGTGAGGAGTCCCAGGATTTGATGCCTCATTGTTAAGGGTCCTAGGATTTGATGCCTCATTGTAAGGGGTCCTGGATGTGATACCTCAGTGTAAGAGAACGCTGGATTTGATGTCTCAGTGTAAGGTGTACCTGGATTTGGCGCCTCAGTGTAAAGGGTCCCTGGATTTGATGCCTCAGTGCAAGGTATCCCCGAATTTGGTTTCTCAGTGTAAGGGGTCCCCGGATTTGATTCCTCAGTGTAAGGGGTCGCTGGATTTGATGCTCAGAGTAAGGGGTCCCTGGATTCGATGCCTCAGTGTAAGGGGTCCCTGGATTTGATGTCTCGGTGTAAGGGGTCCCTGGATTTGGTGCCTCAGTGAAAGAGGTCCCTGGATTTGATGCCTCAGTGTAAGATTTCGCTGGGTTTGATGCCTCAGTGTAAGGGGTCCTTGAATTTGATGCCTCAGTGTAAGGGGTACCTGGATTTGATGCCTCAGTGTAAATGGCCCCTGGATTTTATGCCTCAGTGTAAGTGGTCCCTGGATTTGATGCCTCACTGTAAGGGATCCGTGGAGTTGCTTCCTCAATGTAAGGGGTCCCTGGATTTGATGCCTCAGTGTCAGTAATCTGTGGATTTGATGCCTCAGTGTAAGGTGTCCCTGGATTTGATGCCTCACTGTAAGGGATCCGTGGAGTTGCTTCCTCAATGTAAGGGGTCCCTGGATTTGTTGCCTCAGTGTAAGTGGTCCCTGGATTTGATTTCTCATTGTAAGAGCTCCCTGTGTTTGGTGCCTCAGAGCAAGGGGCCCCTGGATTTGATGCCTCAGTGTAAGGGGTCCCTGGACTTGATGCCCCAATGTAAGGGATCACTGGATTTGATGCCTCAGTGTAAGTTGTCCCTTGATTTGGCGCCTCATTGGAAAGGTTCCCTGTATTTGATGCCTCAGTGTATGGTGTCCCTGGATTTGATGCCTCAGTGTAACGGGTCCCTGGTTTTGATGCCGAGTGTAATGGGTCTCTGTATTTGATGTCTCATTGTATAGGGTCCCTGGATTTGATGCCTCAGTGTATGGGTCTCTGGATTTGATGCCTCAGTGTAAGGGGTCCCTGGATTTGATGTCTCATTGGAAAGGGTCCCTGGATTTGATGCCTCAGTGGAAGGGGTCCCTGGATTTGATGCCTCAGTTTAAGGGGTCCCTGGATTTGATGTCTCAGTGTAAGGGGTCCCTGGATTTGAGGCATCTGTATAAGTGGTCCCTGGATTTGATGTCTCTGTGTTAGGGATCCCTGGATTTGATGCTCAGAGTAAAGGGTTCCTGGATTCGATGCCTCATTGTAAGGGGTCCCTGGATTTGGCGCCTCATTGTAAGGGATCCCTGGATTTGATGCCTCAGTGCAAGGGGTCCCTGGATTTGATGCCTCAGTGTAAGAGGTCCCTGGATTTGGTGTCTCAGTGTAAGGGGTCCCTGGATTTGGTGTCGCAGTGTAAGGAGTCCCTGGATTTGGTGCCTCAGTGTTAAGGGGTCGCTGGATTAGATGCATCAGTATAAGGGGTCCCTGAATTTGATGTCTCAGTGTAAGGGGTCCCTGGATTTGAAGCCTCAGTGTACGGGGTCCCTGGATTTGATGCTCAGAGTAAGGGGTCCCTAGATTCGATGCCTCATTGTAAGGGGTCCCTGGATTTGGCGCCTTATTGTAAGGGATCCCTGGATTTGATGCCTCAGTGTAAGGGGTCACTGGATTTGATACCTCATTGTTAGGGGTCCCTGGAATTGAATCCTCAGTGTAAGTGGTCCCAGGATTTGATTTCTCATTGTATGGGCTCCCTGGATTTGGTGCCTCAGTGCAAGAGGTCCCTGGATTTGAAGCCTCAGTGTAAGGGGTGCCTGAATTTGATGCCTCAGTGTAAATGGTCCCTGGATTTTATGCCTCAGTGTAAGGGGTCCCTGGATTTGAAGTCTCATTGTAAGGGATCCCTGGATTTGATGCCTCAGTGTATGGGTTCCCTGGATTTGATGCCTCTGTGTATCCGTCCCTGGATTTGATGCCTCAGTGTCAGGGATCTGTGGATTTGATGCCTCAGTGTAAGGGGTCCCTGGATTTGATGTCTCAGTGTAAGGGGTCCTTGAATTTGGTGCCTCACTGTAAGGTGTCCGTGGAGTTGGTTCATCAATGTAAGGGGTCCCTGGATTTGATGCCTCATTGTAAGGGCTCCCTGGATTTGATTTCTCATTGTAAGGGCTCCCTGGATTTGGTGCCTCTGAGCAAGGGGTCCCTGGATTTGATGCCTCAGTGTAAGATGTCGCTGGGTTTGATGCCTCAGAGCAAGGGTCCCTGGATTTGATGCCTCAGTGTAAGGGGTCCCTGGACTTGATGCCCCAGTGTAAGGGGTCCCTGGATTATATGCCTCAGTGCAAGGGATCCCTGGATTTGATGCCTCAGTGTAAGATGTGGCTGGACCTGATGCCTCACAGTAAGGGGTCCCTGTATTTGATGCCTCAGTGCAAGGGGTACCTCGATTTGATGTTTCAATGTAAGGGGTCCCTTGATTTGATGCCTCAGTGTAAGGTTTCCCTGAATTTGATGCCTCTGTGTATCCGTCCCTAGATTTGATGCCTCAGTGTCAGGGATCTGTGGATTTGATGGCTCACTGTAAGGGGTCCTTTAATTTGGTGCCTCATTGTAAGGAGTCCGTGGAGTTGGTTCCTCAATGTAAGGCGTCCCTGGATTTGATGCCTCAGTGTAAGTGGTCCCTGGATTTGATGCTTCACTGTAAGGGATCCCTGGATTTGGTGTCCCAGTGTCAGTGGTCCCTGGATTTTGTGCCCTCGTGTAAGCGGTCCCTGGATTTGGTGTCTCTGTGTCAGGAGTCCCTGGATTTGATGCCTCATTGTAAGGGGTCCCTTGACTTGATGCCTCAATGCAAGGGGTCCCTGGATTTGATGCATCTGTGTAAGGAGTCCCTGAATTTGATGTCTCAGTGTAAGCGGTCCCTGGATTTGAGGCCTCAGTATAAGGGGTCGCTGGATTTGATGCCTCAGTGTATGGGGTCCCTCGATTTGATTCCTCAATGTAAGTGGTCCCTGGATTTGATGCCTCAGTGTAAAGGGTCCCTGGATTTGGTGCCTCAGTGTAAGGGTTCCGTGGATTTGATGCCTCAGTGTAAGGGGTCCCTGGATTTAATGCCTCAGTGTCAGGGGTCCCTGGATTTGATCTCTCGGTTTAAGGGGTCCCTGGATTTGATCTCTCGGTTTAAGGGGTCCATGGATTTGATACCTCAGTCTAAGTGGTCCCAGGATTTGATGCATCAGTGTAATGGGATTCCTGGAATTGGTGTCTCAGTGTAAGGTGTCCCTGGCTTTGATGCCTCAGTGTAAAGGGATCCCTGGATTTGGTGTCTCAATCTAAGGTGTCCCTTGATTTGATGTCTCAGTGCAAGGAGTCCCTGCATTTAGTGTCTCAGTGTCAGGGGACCCGAGATTTAATGTTTAAGTGTAAAGGGTCCTTGGATTTGATACCTCAGTCTGAGGGGTCCCAGGATTTGATGCCTCATTGTAATGGGTCCCATGATTTGATGCCTCATTGTAAGGGGTCCTGGATTTGATACCTCAGTGTAAGAGGTCCCTGGATTTGATGTCTCAGTGTAAGGGGTCCATGGATTTTGTGACTCATTGTAAGGGATCCCTGGATTTGATGACTCAGTGCAAGGGATCCCTGGATTTGATGCCACATTGTAAGGGGTGCCTGGATTTTATGCCTCAGTGTAAGGGGTCCCTGGATTTGATGCCTTGTGCAAGGGGTCCCTGGATCAGATGTCTCAATGTAAGGGCTCCCTGGATTTGGTGCCTCTGTGCAAGGTGTCCCTGGATTTGATGCCTCAGTGTAAGATGTCCCTGGATTTGATGCCTCAGTGTAAGGGGTACCCAGGATTTGATGTCTCAGTGTAAGTGGTCCTTGAATTTGGTGCCTCACTGGAAGGGGTCCCTGGAGTTGGTTCCTCAATGTAAGGGGTCCCTGGGTTTGATGCCTCAGTGTAAGTGGTCACTGGATTTGATGCATCAGTATAAGGGGTCCCTCAATTTGATGTCTCTGTGTTAGGGATCCCTGGATTTGATGCTCAGAGTAAGGGGTCCCTGGATTCGATGCCTCATTGTAAGGGGATCCTGGATTTGGCGCCTCATTGTAAGGGATCCCTGGATTTGATGGCTAAGTGCAAGGGGTCCCTGGATTTGATGCTTCAGTGCAAGAAGTCCCTGGATTTGGTGCCTCAGTTTAAGGGGTCCCTGGATTTGGTGTCTCAGTGCAAGGAATCCCTGGATTTGGTGCCTCAATGTAAGGGGTCCCTGGATTTGATGCATCAGTATAAGGGGTCCCCGAATTTGATGTCTCAGTGTAAGGGTTCCCTGGATTTGAGGCATCTGTATAAGTGGTCCCTGGATTTGATGTCTCTGTGTTAGGGGTCCCCGGATTTGATGCCTCAGTGTACGGGTTCGCTGGATTTAATGCTCAGAGTAAGGGGTCCCTAGATTCGATGCCTCATTGTAAGGGGTCCCTGGATTTGGCGCCTCATTGTAAGGGATCCCTGGATTTGATGCCTCAGTGTAAGGGGTCACTGGATTTGATATCTCATTGTAAGGGGTCCCTGGAATTGATTCCTCAGTGTAAGTGGTCCCAGGATTTGATTTCTCATTGCATGGGCTCCCTGGATTTGGTTTCTCAGTGTCAGGGGACCCAGGATTTGATGTCTCAGTGTAAATGGTCCTTGGATTTGATGCCTCAGTGTGAGGAGTCCCAGGATTTGATGCCTCATTGTTAAGGGTCCCAGGATTTGATGCCTCATTGTAAGGGGTCCTGGATTTGATACCTCAGTGTAAGAGAACGCTGGATTTGATGTCTCAGTGTAAGGGGTACCTGGATTTGGTGCCTCAGTGTAAAGGGTCACTGGATTTGATGCCTCAGTGCAAGGTATCCCCGAATTTGGTTTCTCAGTGTAAGGGGACCCAGGATTTGATTCCTCAGTGTAAGGGGTCGCTGGATTTGATGCTCAGAGTAAGGGGACCCTGGATTTGATGCCTCAGTGTAAGGGGTCCCTGGATTTGATGTCTCGGTGTAAGGGGTCCCTGGATTTGATGCCTCAGTGTAAGGGTTCCCTGGATTTGATGCCTCAGTGTAAGGGGTCACTCGATTTGAGGCATCTGTATAAGTGGTCCCTGCATTTGGTGTCTCAATGGAAGTGGTCCCTGGATTTGATGCCTCAGTGTAAGGGGTCCCTGGATTTGATGCCTCAGTGTAAGGGGTCCCTGGAGTTGGTTCCTCAATGTAACGGGTCCCTGGATTTGATGCCTCAGTTTAAGTGGACCCTGGATCTGATGCTTCACTGTAAGGGGTCCCTGGATTTGATGCGTTCGTGTAAGCGGTCCCTGGATTTGGTGTCTCAGTGTAAGGAGTCCCTGGATTTGGTGCCTCAGTGTAAGGGGTCCCTGGATTTGATGCATCAGTATAAGGGGTCCCTGAATTTGATGTCTCAGTGTAAGGGGTCCCTGGATTTGAGGCATCTGTATAAGTGGTCCCTGCATTTGATGTCTCTATGTTAGGGGTCCCTGGATTTGATGCCTCAGTGTACGGGGTCCCTGGATTTGATGCTCAGAGTAAGGAGTCCCTGGATTCGATGCCTCATTGTAAGGGGACCCTGGATTTGGCGCTTCATTGTGAGGGATCCCTAGATTTGATGCCTCAGTGTAAGGGGTCACTGGATTTGATACCTCATTGTAAGGGGTCCCTGGATTTGATTTGTCATTGTATGGGCTCCCTGGATTTGGTGCCTCAGTGAAAGGGGCCCCAGGATTTGATGCCTCAGTGTAAGATGTCGCTGGGTTTGATGCCTCAGTGTAAGGGGTCCCTGATTTTGATGCCTCAGTGTGAGGGGTACCTGGATTTGGTGCCTCAGTGTAAATGGACCCTGGATTTTATGCCTCAGTGTAAGTGGTCCCTGGATTTGATGCCTCACTGAAAGGGATCCGTGGAGTTGCTTCCTCAATGTAAGGGGTCCCTGGATTTGATGCCTCAGTGTCAGTAATCTGTGGATTTGATGCCTCAGTGTAAGGGGTCCCTGGATTTGATGCCTCACTGTAAGGGATCCGTGGAGTTGATTCCTCAATGTAAGGGGTCCCTGGATTTGTTGCCTCAGTGTAAGTGGTCCCTGGATTTGATTTCTCATTGTAAGGGCTCCCTGGATTTGGTGCATCAGAGCAAGGGGTCCCTGGATTTGATGCCTCAGTGTAAGATGTCGCTGGGTTTGATGCCTCAGTGTAAGGGGTCCCTGGACTTGATGCCTCAATGTAAGGGATTACTGGATTTGATGCCTCAGTGTAAGTTGTCCCTTGTTTTGGCGCCTCATTGGAAAGGGTCCCTGTATTTGATGCCTCAGTGTATGGCGTCCCTGGATTTGATGCCTCAGTGTAACGGGTCCCTGGTTTTGATGCCGAGTGTAATAGGTCTCTGTATTTGATGTCTCAGTGTATAGGGTCCCTGGATTTGATGCCTCAGTGTATGGGTCCCTGGATTTGATGCCTCAGTGTAAGGGGTCCCTGGATTTGATGTCTCATTGGAGGGGTCCCTGGATTTGATGCCTCAGTGGAAGGGGTCCCTGGATTTGATGCCTCAGCTTAAGGGGTCCCTGGATTTGATGCCTCAGTGTAAGGGGTCCCTCGATTTGGTGTCTCAGTGTAAGGGGTCCCTGGATTTGATGCCTCAGTGTAAGGGGTCCCTGGATTTGATGCCTCAGTGTAAGTGGTCCCTGTGTTTGGTGTCTCAATGGAAGTTGTTCCTGGATTTGATGCCTCAGTGTATAGGGTTCCTGAATTTTGTGCATCAGTGTATGGGGTCCCTGGATTTGGTGCCTCAGTGTAAGGGGTCTCTTGATTTGATGCCTCAGTGTAAGGGGTCCCTGGATTTGATGCATCAGTGTCAGGGGTCCCTGGAGTTAATTCCTCAGTGTCAGGGGTCCCTGGATTTGATCTCTCAGTTCAAGGGGTCCCTGGATTTGATGCCTCAGTGTAAGGGGTCCCAGGATTTGATGCATCAATGTAATGGGATCCCTGGAATTGGTGTCTCAATGGAAGGGGTCGCTGGATTTGATGCTCAGATTAAGGGGTCCCTGGATTCGATGCCTCATTTTAAGGGGTCCCTGGATTTGATGCCTCAGTGCAAGGGGTCCCTGGATTTGATGCCACATTGTAAGGGGTCCCTGGATTAGATGTCTCATTGTAAGGGCTCCCTGGATTTGGTGCCTCAGTGCAAGAGGTCCCTGGATTTGATGCCTTAGTGTTAGATGTCCCTGGATTTGATGCCTCAGTGTAAGGGGTACCCAGGATTTGATGTCTCAGTGTAAGGGGTCCTTGAATTTGGTGCCTCACTGGAAGGGGTCCCTGGAGTTGGTTCCTCAATGTCAGGGGTCCCTGGATTTGATGCCTCAGTGAAAGTGGTCCCTGGATTTGATGCATCATTATAAGGGGTCCCTGAATTAGATGTCTCAGTGTAAGGGGGCCCTCGATTTGAGGCATCTGTATAAGTGGTCCCTGGATTTGATGTCTCTGTGTTAGGGATCCCTGGATTTGATGCTCAAAGTAAGGGGTCCCTGGATTCGATGGATCATTGTAACGGGTCCCTGGATTTGGCGCCTCATTGTAAGGGATCCCTGGATTTGATGCCTCAGTGTAAGCGGTTACTGGATTTGATACCTCATTATAAAGGGTCCCTGGTATTGATGCCTCAGAGTAAGGGGTCCCTGGATTTGATGCCTTCGTGTAAGCGGTCACTGGATTTGGTGTCTCAGTGTCAGGGGTCCCTGGATTTGGTGTCTCAGTGTCAGGGGTCCCTGGATTTGGTGCCTTCGTGTAAGCGGTTCCTGGATTTGGTGTTTCAGTGTAAGGAGTCCCTGGATTTGGTGCCTCAGTGTAAGGGGTCCCTGGATTTGGTGCCTCAGTGTAAGGGGTCCCTAGATTTGATGCATCAGTATAAGGGGTCCGTGAATTTGATGTCTCAGTGTAAAGGGTCCCTGGATTTGAGGCATCTGTATAAGTGGTCCCTGGATTTGATGTCTCTGTGTTAGGGGTCCCTGGATTTGATGCCTCAGAGTACGGGGTCCCTGAATTTGATGCTCAGAGTAAGGGGTCCCTAGATTCGATGCCTCATTGTAAGGGGTCCCTGTATTTGGCGCCTCATTGTAAGGGATCCCTGGATTTGGCGCCTCATTGTAAGGGATCCCTGGATTTGATGCCTCAGTGTAAGGGCTCACTCGATTTGATACCTCATTGTAAGGGGACCCTGGAATTGATTCCTCAGTGTAAGTGGTCCCTGGATTTGATTTCTCATTGTATGGGTTCCCTGGATTTGGTGCCTCAGTGCAAGAGGTCCCTGGATTTGAAGCCTCAGTGTAAGGGGTATCTGGATTTGATGCCTCAGTGTAAATGGTCCCTGGATTTTACGCCTCAGTGTAAGGGGTCCCTGGATTTGAAGTCTCATTGTAAGGGCTCCCTGAATTTGATGTCTCAGTGTAAGGGGTCCCTGGATTTGAGGCATCTGTATAAGTGGTCCCTGGATTTGATGTCTCTGTGTTAGGGGTCCCTGGATTTGAAGCCTCAGTGTACGGGGTCCCTGGATTTGATGCTCAGAGTAAGGGCTCCCTAGATTCGATGCCTCATTGTAAGGGGTCCCTGGATTTGGCGCCTCATTGTAAGGGATCCCTGGATTTGATGCCTCAGTGTAAGGGGTCACTGGATTTGATACCTCATTGTAAGGGGTCCCTGGAATTGATTCCTCAGTGTAAGTGGTCCCAGGATTTGATTTCTCATTGTATGGGCTCCCTGGATTTGGTGCCTCAGTGCAAGAGGTCCCTGGATTTTATGCCTCAGTGTAAGGGGTCCCTGGATTTGAAGTCTCATTGTAAGGGGTCCCTGGATTTGATGCCTCAGTGTATGGGTTCCCTGGATTTGATGCCTCTGTGTATCCGTCCCTGGATTTGATGCCTCAGTGTCAGGGATCTGTGGATTTGATATCTCAGTGAAAGGGGTCCCTGGATTTGATGTCTCAGTGTAAGGGGTCCTTGAATTTGGTGCCTCACTGTAAGGGGTCCGTGGAGTTGGTTCATCAATGTAAGGGGTCCCTGGATTTGATGCCTCAGTGTAAGTGGTCCCTGGATTTGATTTCTCATTGTAAGGGCTCCCTGGATTTGGTGCCTCAGAGCAAGGGGTCCCTGGATTTGATGCCTCAGTGTAAGATGTCGCTGGGTTTGATGCCTCAGTGTAAGGGGTCCCTGGATTTGATGCCTCAGTGTAAGGGGTACCTGGACTTGATGCCCCAATGTAAGGGGTCCCTGGATTTTATGCCTCAGTGTAAGGGGTCCCTGGATTTGAAATCTCATTGAAAGGGCTCCCTGGATTTTGCGCCTCAGTGCAATGGATCCCTGGATTTGATGCCTCAGTGTAAGATGTGGCTGGATCTGATGCCTCACTGTAAGGGATCCCTGTATTTGATGCCTCAGTGAAAGGGGTACTTCGATTTGATGTTTCAATGTAAGGGGTCCCTTGATTTGATGCCTCAGTGTAAGGTTTCCCTGAATTTGATGCCTCTGTGTATCCGTCCCTAGATTTGATGCCTCAGTGTCAGGGATCTGTGGATTTGATGCCTCACTGTAAGGGGTCCTTAAATTTGGTGCCTCATTGTAAGGGGTCCGTGCAGTTGGTTCCTCATTGTAAGGGGTCCCTTGACTTGATGCCTCAGTGTAAGGGGTCCCTGGATTTGATGCATCTGTGTAAGGAGTCCCTGAATTTGATGTCTCAGTGTAAGCGGTCCCTGGATTTGAGGCCTCAGTATAAGGGGTCGCTGGATTTGATGCCTCAGTGTATGGGGTCCCTCGATTTGATTCCTCAGTGTAAGGTGTCCCTGGATTTGATGCCTCAGTGTAAAGGGTCCCTGGATTTGGTGCCTCAGTGTAAGGGTTCCGTGGATTTGATGCCTCAGTGTAAGGGGTCGCTGGATTTGATGCCTCGGTGTAAGGGGTCCTTGGATTTGATGCGCAGATTAAGGGGTCCCTGGATTCGATGCCTCATTTTAAGGGGTCCATGGATTTTGTGACTCATTGTAAGGGGTCCCTGGATTTGATGCCACATTGTAAGGGGTGCCTGGATTTTATGCCTCAGTGTAAGGGGTCCCTGGATTTGATGCCTTAGTGCAAGGGGTCCCTGGATTAGATGTCTCATTGTAAGGGCGCCCTGGATTTGGTGCCTCAGTGCAAGGGATCCCTGGATTTGATGCCTCAGTGTAAGATGTCCCTGGATTTGATGCCTCAGTGTAAGGGGTACCCAGGATTTGATGTCTCAGTGTAAGTGGTCCTTGAATTTGGTGCCTCACTGGAAGGCGTCCCTGGAGTTGGTTCCTCAATGTAAGGGGTCCCTGGATTTGAAGCCTCAGTGTAAGTGGTCCCTGGATTTGATGCATCAGTATAAGGGGTCCCTGAATTTGATGTCTCAGTGTAAGGGGTCCCTGGATTTGAGGCATCTGTATAAGTGGTCCCTGGATTTGATGTCTCTGTGTTAGGGATCCCTGGATTTGAATGCTCAGAGTAAGGGGTCCCTGGATTCGATGCCTCATTGTAAGGGGTCCCTGGATTTGGCGCCTCATTGTAAGGGATCCCTGGATTTGATGCCTCAGTGCAACGGGTCCCTGGATTTGGTGCCTCAGTGTAAGGGGTCCTTGGATTTGGTGTCGCAGTGTAAGGAGTCCCTGGATTTGGTGCCTCAGTGTAAGGGGTCGCTGGATTAGATGCATCAGTATAAGGGGTCCCTGAATTTGATGTCTCAGTGTAAGGGGTCCCTGGATTTGAGGCATCTGTATAAGTGGTCGCTGGATTTGATGTCTCTGTGTTAGGGATCCCTGGATTTGATGCTCAGAGTAAGGGGTCCCTGGATTCGATGCCTCATTGTAAGGGGTCCCTGGATTTGGCGCCTCATTGTACGGGATCCCTGGATTTGATGCGTCAGTGCAAGGGGTCCCTGGATTTGATGCCTCAGTGTAAGAAGTCCCTGGATTTGGTGCCTCAGTTTAAGGGGTCATTGGATTTGGTGTCGCAGTGTAAGGAGTCCCTGGATTTGGTGCCTCAGTGCAAGGGGTCGCTGGATTAGATGCATCAGTATAAGGGGTCCCTGAATTTGATGTCTCAGTGTAAGGGGTCCCTGGATTTGAGGCATCTGTATAGGTGGTCCATGGATTTGATGTCTCTGTGTTAGGGGTCCCTGGATTTGAAGCCTCAGTGTACGGGGTCCCTGGATTTGATGCTCAGAGTAAGGGGTCCCTAGATTCGATGCCTCATTGTAAGGGGTCCCTGGATTTGGCGCCTCATTGTAAGGGATCCCTGGATTTGATGCCTCAGTGTAAGGGGTCACTGGATTTGATACCTCATTGTAAGGGGTCCCTGGAATTGATTCCTCAGTGTAAGTGGTCCCAGGATTTGATTTCTCATTGTATGGGCTCCCTGGATTTGGTGCCTCAGTGCAAGAGGTCCCTGGATTTGAAGCCTCAGTGTAAGGGGTGCCTGGATTTGATGCCTCAGTGTAAATGGTCCCTGGATTTTATGCCTCAGTGTAAGGGGTCCCTGGATTTGAAGTCTCATTGTAAGGGGTCCCTGGATTTGATGCCTCAGTGTATGGGTTCCCTGGATTTGATGCCTCTGTGTATTCGTCCCTGGATTTGATGTCTCAGTGTAAGGGGTCCTTGAATTTGGTGCCTCACTGTAAGGGGTCCGTGGAGTTGGTTCATCAATGTAAGGGGTCCCTGGATTTGATGCCTCAGTGTAAGGGGTCCCTGGATTTGATGCCTCAGTGTAAGGGGTACCTGGACTTGATGCCCCAATGTAAGGGGTCCCTGGATTTTATGCCTCAGTGTAAGGGGTCCCTGGATTTGAAGTCTCTTTGAAAGGGCTCCCTGGATTTTGTGCCTCAGTGCAAGGGATCCCTGGATTTGATGCCTCAGTGTAAGATGTGGCAGGATCTGATGCCTCACTGTAAGGGGTCCCTGTATTTGATGCCTCAGTGAAAGGGGTACTTCGATTTGATGTTTCAATGTAAGGGGTCCCTTGATTTGATGCCTCAGTGTAAGGTTTCCCTGAATTTGATCCTCTGTGTATCCGTCCCTAGATTTGATGCCTCAGTGTCAGGGATCTGTGGATTTGATGCCTCACTGTAAGGGGTCCTTAAATTTGGTGCCTCATTGTAAGGGGTCCGTGCAGTTGGTTCCTCATTGTAAGGGGTCCCTTGACTTGATGCCTCAGTGTAAGGGGTCCCTGGATTTGATGCATCTGTGTAAGGAGTCCCTGAATTTGATGTCTCAGTGTAAGCGGTCCCTAGATTTGAGGCCTCAGTATAAGGGGTCGCTGGATTTGATGCCTCAGTGTATGGGGTCCCTCGATTTGATTCCTCAGTGTAAGGGGTCCCTGGATTTGATGCCTCAGTGTAAAGGGTCCCTGGATTTGGTGCCTCAGTGTAAGGGTTCCATGGATTTGATGCCTCAGTGTAAGGGGTCGCTGGATTTGATGCCTCGGTGTAAGGGGTCCTTGGATTTGATGCGCAGATTAAGGGGTCCCTGGATTCGATGCCTCATTTTAAGGGGTCCATGGATTTTGTGACTCATTGTAAGGGGTCCCTGGATTTGATGCCTTAGTGCAAGGTGTCCCTGGATTAGATGTCTCATTGTAAGGGCGCCCTGGATTTGGTGCCTCAGTGCAAGGGGTCCCTGGATTTGATGCCTCAGTGTAAGATGTCCCTGGATTTGATGGCTCAGTGTAAGGGGTACCCAGGATTTGATGTCTCAGTGTAAGTGGTCCTTGAATTTGGTGCCATAGTGGAAGGGGTCCCTGGAGTTGGTTCCTCAATGTAAGGCGTCCCTGGATTTGATGCCTCAGTGTAAGTGGTCCCTGGATTTGATGCATCAGTATAAGGGGTCCCTCAATTTGATGTCTCAGTGGAAGGGGTCCCTGGATTTGAGGCATCTGTATAAGTGGTCCCTGGATTTGATGTCTCTGTGTTAGGGATCCCTGGATTTGATGCTCAGAGTAAGGGGTCCCTGGATTCGATGCCTCATTGTAAGGGGACCGTGGATTTGGCGCCTCATTGTAAGGGATCCCTGGATTTGATGCCTAAGTGCAAGGGGTCCCTGGATTTTATGCCTCAGTGTAAGAAGTCCCTGGATTTGGTGCCTCAGTTTAAGGGGTCCCTGGATTTGGTGTCTCAGTGTAAGGAGTCCCTGGATTTGGTGCCTCAATGTAAGGGGTCCCTGGATTTGATGTTTCAGTGTAAGGGGTCCCTGGATTTGAGGCATCTGTATAATTGGTCCCTGGATTTGATGTCTCTGTGTTAGGGGTCCGTGGATTTGATGCCTCAGTGTACGGGTTCCCTGGATTTGATGCTCAGAGTAAGGGGTCCCTAGATTCGATGCCTCATTGTAAGGGGTCCCTGGATTTGGCGCCTCATTGTAAGGGATCCCTGGATTTGATGCCTCAGTGTAAGGGGTCACTGGATTTGATACCTCATTGTAAGGGGTCCCTGGAATTGATTCCTCATTGTATGGGCTCCCTGGATTTGGTGTCTCAGTGTCAGGGGACCCAGGATTTGATGTCTCAGTGTAAAGGGTCCTTGGATTTGATGCCTCAGTGTGAGGAGTCCCAGGATTTGATGCCTCATTGTTAAGGGTCCTAGGATTTGATGCCTCATTGTAAGGGGTCCTGGATGTGATACCTCAGTGTAAGAGAACGCTGGATTTGATGTCTCAGTGTAAGGTGTACCTGGATTTGGCGCCTCAGTGTAAAGGGTCCCTGGATTTGATGCCTCAGTGCAAGGTATCCCCGAATTTGGTTTCTCAGTGTAAGGGGTCCCCGGATTTGATTCCTCAGTGTAAGGGGTCGCTGGATTTGATGCTCAGAGTAAGGGGTCCCTGGATTCGATGCCTCAGTGTAAGGGGTCCCTGGATTTGATGTCTCGGTGTAAGGGGTCCCTGGATTTGGTGCCTCAGTGAAAGAGGTCCCTGGATTTGATGCCTCAGTGTAAGATGTCGCTGGGTTTGATGCCTCAGTGTAAGGGGTCCTTGAATTTAATGCCTCAGTGTAAGGGGTACCTGGATTTGATGCCTCAGTGTAAATGGCCCCTGGATTTTATGCCTCAGTGTAAGTGGTCCCTGGATTTGATGCCTCACTGTAAGGGATCCGTGGAGTTGCTTCCTCAATGTAAGGGGTCCCTGGATTTGATGCCTCAGTGTCAGTAATCTGTGGATTTGATGCCTCAGTGTAAGGTGTCCCTGGATTTGATGCCTCACTGTAAGGGATCCGTGGAGTTGCTTCCTCAATGTAAGGGGTCCCTGGATTTGTTGCCTCAGTGTAAGTGGTCCCTGGATTTGATTTCTCATTGTAAGAGCTCCCTGTGTTTGGTGCCTCAGAGCAAGGGGCCCCTGGATTTGATGCCTCAGTGTAAGGGGTCCCTGGACTTGATGCCCCAATGTAAGGGATCACTGGATTTGATGCCTCAGTGTAAGTTGTCCCTTGATTTGGCGCCTCATTGGAAAGGTTCCCTGTATTTGATGCCTCAGTGTATGGTGTCCCTGGATTTGATGCCTCAGTGTAACGGGTCCCTGGTTTTGATGCCGAGTGTAATGGGTCTCTGTATTTGATGTCTCAGTGTATAGGGTCCCTGGATTTGATGCCTCAGTGTATGGGTCTCTGGATTTGATGCCTCAGTGTAAGGGGTCCCTGGATTTGATGTCTCATTGGAAGGGGTCCCTGGATTTGATGCCTCAGTGGAAGGGGTCCCTGGATTTGATGCCTCAGTTTAAGGGGTCCCTGGATTTGATGTCTCAGTGTAAGGGGTCCCTGGATTTGAGGCATCTGTATAAGTGGTCCCTGGATTTGATGTCTCTGTGTTAGGGATCCCTGGATTTGATGCTCAGAGTAAAGGGTTCCTGGATTCGATGCCTCATTGTAAGGGGTCCCTGGATTTGGCGCCTCATTGTAAGGGATCCCTGGATTTGATGCCTCAGTGCAAGGGGTCCCTGGATTTGATGCCTCAGTGTAAGAGGTCCCTGGATTTGGTGTCTCAGTGTAAGGGGTCCCTGGATTTGGTGTCGCAGTGTAAGGAGTCCCTGGATTTGGTGCCTCAGTGTTAAGGGGTCGCTGGATTAGATGCATCAGTATAAGGGGTCCCTGAATTTGATGTCTCAGTGTAAGGGGTCCCTGGATTTGAAGCCTCAGTGTACGGGGTCCCTGGATTTGATGCTCAGAGTAAGGGGTCCCTAGATTCGATGCCTCATTGTAAGGGGTCCCTGGATTTGGCGCCTTATTGTAAGGGATCCCTGGATTTGATGCCTCAGTGTAAGGGGTCACTGGATTTGATACCTCATTGTTAGGGGTCCCTGGAATTGAATCCTCAGTGTAAGTGGTCCCAGGATTTGATTTCTCATTGTATGGGCTCCCTGGATTTGGTGCCTCAGTGCAAGAGGTCCCTGGATTTGAAGCCTCAGTGTAAGGGGTGCCTGAATTTGATGCCTCAGTGTAAATGGTCCCTGGATTTTATGCCTCAGTGTAAGGGGTCCCTGGATTTGAAGTCTCATTGTAAGGGATCCCTGGATTTGATGCCTCAGTGTATGGGTTCCCTGGATTTGATGCCTCTGTGTATCCGTCCCTGGATTTGATGCCTCAGTGTCAGGGATCTGTGGATTTGATGCCTCAGTGTAAGGGGTCCCTGGATTTGATGTCTCAGTGTAAGGGGTCCTTGAATTTGGTGCCTCACTGTAAGGTGTCCGTGGAGTTGGTTCATCAATGTAAGGGGTCCCTGGATTTGATGCCTCAGTATAAGTGGTCCCTGGATTTGATTTCTCATTGTAAGGGCTCCCTGGATTTGGTGCCTCTGAGCAAGGGGTCCCTGGATTTGATGCCTCAGTGTAAGATGTCGCTGGGTTTGATGCCTCAGAGCAAGGGTCCCTGGATTTGATGCCTCAGTGTAAGGGGTCCCTGGACTTGATGCCCCAGTGTAAGGAGTCCCTGGATTATATGCCTCAGTGCAAGGGATCCCTGGATTTGATGCCTCAGTGTAAGATGTGGCTGGACCTGATGCCTCACAGTAAGGGGTCCCTGTATTTGATGCCTCAGTGCAAGGGGTACCTCGATTTGATGTTTCAATGTAAGGGGTCCCTTGATTTGATGCCTCAGTGTAAGGTTTCCCTGAATTTGATGCCTCTGTGTATCCGTCCCTAGATTTGATGCCTCAGTGTCAGGGATCTGTGGATTTGATGGCTCACTGTAAGGGGTCCTTTAATTTGGTGCCTCATTGTAAGGAGTCCGTGGAGTTGGTTCCTCAATGTAAGGCGTCCCTGGATTTGATGCCTCAGTGTAAGTGGTCCCTGGATTTGATGCTTCACTGTAAGGGATCCCTGGATTTGGTGTCCCAGTGTCAGTGGTCCCTGGATTTTGTGCCCTCGTGTAAGCGGTCCCTGGATTTGGTGTCTCTGTGTCAGGAGTCCCTGGATTTGATGCCTCATTGTAAGGGGTCCCTTGACTTGATGCCTCAATGCAAGGGGTCCCTGGATTTGATGCATCTGTGTAAGGAGTCCCTGAATTTGATGTCTCAGTGTAAGCGGTCCCTGGATTTGAGGCCTCAGTATAAGGGGTCGCTGGATTTGATGCCTCAGTGTATGGGGTCCCTGGATTTGATGCCTCAGTGTAAAGGGTCCCTGGATTTGGTGCCTCAGTGTAAGGGTTCCGTGGATTTGATGCCTCAGTGTAAGGGGTCCCTGGATTTAATGCCTCAGTGTCAGGGGTCCCTGGATTTGATCTCTCGGTTTAAGGGGTCCCTGGATTTGATCTCTCGGTTTAAGGGGTCCATGGATTTGATACCTCAGTCTAAGTGGTCCCAGGATTTGATGCATCAGTGTAATGGGATTCCTGGAATTGGTGTCTCAGTGTAAGGTGTCCCTGGCTTTGATGCCTCAGTGTAAAGGGATCCCTGGATTTGGTGTCTCAATCTAAGGTGTCCCTTGATTTGATGTCTCAGTGCAAGGAGTCCCTGCATTTAGTGTCTCAGTGTCAGGGGACCCGAGATTTAATGTTTAAGTGTAAAGGGTCCTTGGATTTGATACCTCAGTCTGAGGGGTCCCAGGATTTGATGCCTCATTGTAATGGGTCCCATGATTTGATGCCTCATTGTAAGGGGTCCTGGATTTGATACCTCAGTGTAAGAGGTCCCTGGATTTGATGTCTCAGTGTAAGGGGTCCATGGATTTTGTGACTCATTGTAAGGGATCCCTGGATTTGATGACTCAGTGCAAGGGATCCCTGGATTTGATGCCACATTGTAAGGGGTGCCTGGATTTTATGCCTCAGTGTAAGGGGTCCCTGGATTTGATGCCTTAGTGCAAGGGGTCCCTGGATCAGATGTCTCAATGTAAGGGCTCCCTGGATTTGGTGCCTCTGTGCAAGGTGTCCCTGGATTTGATGCCTCAGTGTAAGATGTCCCTGGATTTGATGCCTCAGTGTAAGGGGTACCCAGGATTTGATGTCTCAGTGTAAGTGGTCCTTGAATTTGGTGCCTCACTGGAAGGGGTCCCTGGAGTTGGTTCCTCAATGTAAGGGGTCCCTGTGTTTGATGCCTCAGTGTAAGTGGTCACTGGATTTGATGCATCAGTATAAGGGGTCCCTCAATTTGATGTCTCTGTGTTAGGGATCCCTGGATTTGATGCTCAGAGTAAGGGGTCCCTGGATTCGATGCCTCATTGTAAGGGGACCCTGGATTTGGCGCCTCATTGTAAGGGATCCCTGGATTTGATGGCTAAGTGCAAGGGGTCCCTGGATTTGATGCTTCAGTGCAAGAAGTCCCTGGATTTGGTGCCTCAGTTTAAGGGGTCCCTGGATTTGGTGTCTCAGTGCAAGGAATCCCTGGATTTGGTGCCTCAATGTAAGGGGTCCCTGGATTTGATGCATCAGTATAAGGGGTCCCCGAATTTGATGTCTCAGTGTAAGGGTTCCCTGGATTTGAGGCATCTGTATAAGTGGTCCCTGGATTTGATGTCTCTGTGTTAGGGGTCCCCGGATTTGATGCCTCAGTGTACGGGTTCGCTGGATTTAATGCTCAGAGTAAGGGGTCCCTAGATTCGATGCCTCATTGTAAGGGGTCCCTGGATTTGGCGCCTCATTGTAAGGGATCCCTGGATTTGATGCCTCAGTGTAAGGGGTCACTGGATTTGATATCTCATTGTAAGGGGTCCCTGGAATTGATTCCTCAGTGTAAGTGGTCCCAGGATTTGATTTCTCATTGCATGGGCTCCCTGGATTTGGTTTCTCAGTGTCAGGGGACCCAGGATTTGATGCCTCAGTGTGAGGAGTCCCAGGATTTGATGCCTCATTGTTAAGGGTCCCAGGATTTGATGCCTCATTGTAAGGGATCCTGGATTTGATACCTCAGTGTAAGAGAACGCTGGATTTGATGTCTCAGTGTAAGGGGTACCTGGATTTGGTGCCTCAGTGTAAAGGGTCACTGGATTTGATGCCTCAGTGCAAGATATCCCCGAATTTGGTTTCTCAGTGTAAGGGGACCCAGGATTTGATTCCTCAGTGTAAGGGGTCGCTGGATTTGATGCTCAGAGTAAGGGGACCCTGGATTTGATGCCTCAGTGTAAGGGGTCCCTGGATTTGATGTCTCGGTGTAAGGGGTCCCTGGATTTGATTCCTCAGTGTAAGGGTTCCCTGGATTTGATGCCTCAGTGTAAGGGGTCACTCGATTTGGTGTCTCAGTGTAAGGGGTCCCTGGATTTGATGCCTCAGTGTAAGTGGTCCCTGGATTTGGTGTCTCAATGGAAGTGGTCCCTGGATTTGATGCCTCAGTGTAAGGGGTCCCTGGATTTGATGCCTCAGTGTAAGTGGTCCCTGGATTTGGTGTCTCAATGGAAGTGGTCCCTGGATTTGATGCCTCAGTGTAAGGGGTCCCTGGATTTGATGCCTCAGTGTAAGGGGTCCCTGGAGTTGGTTCCTCAGTGTAACGGGTCCCTGGATTTGATGCCTCAGTTTAAGTGGACCCTGGATCTGATGCTTCACTGTAAGGGGTCCCTGGATTTGATGCGTTCGTGTAAGCGGTCCCTGGATTTGGTGTCTCAGTGTAAGGAGTCCCTGGATTTGGTGCCTCAGTGTAAGGGGTCCCTGGATTTGATGCATCAATATAAGGGGTCCCTGAATTTGATGTCTCAGTGTAAGGGGTCCCTGGATTTGAGGCATCTGTATAAGTGGTCCCTGCATTTGATGTCTCTATGTTAGGGGTCCCTGGATTTGATGCCTCAGTGTACGGGGTCCCTGGATTTGATGCTCAGAGTAAGGAGTCCCTGGATTCGATGCCTCATTGTAAGGGGACCCTGGATTTGGCGCTTCATTGTGAGGGATCCCTAGATTTGATGCCTCAGTGTAAGGGGTCACTGGATTTGATACCTCATTGTAAGGGGTCCCTGGATTTGATTTGTCATTGTATGGGCTCCCTGGATTTGGTGCCTCAGTGAAAGGGGCCCCAGGATTTGATGCCTCAGTGTAAGATGTCGCTGGGTTTGATGCCTCAGTGTAAGGGGTCCCTGATTTTGATGCCTCAGTGTGAGGGGTACCTGGATTTGATGCCTCAGTGTAAATGGACCCTGGATTTTATGCCTCAGTGTAAGTGGTCCCTGGATTTGATGCCTCACTGAAAGGGATCCGTGGAGTTGCTTCCTCAATGTAAGGGGTCCCTGGATTTGATGCCTCAGTGTCAGTAATCTGTGGATTTGATGCCTCAGTGTAAGGGGTCCCTGGATTTGATGCCTCACTGTAAGGGATCCGTGGAGTTGATTCCTCAATGTAAGGGGTCCCTGGATTTGGTGCATCAGAGCAAGGGGTCCCTGGATTTGATGCCTCAGTGTAAGATGTCGCTGGGTTTGATGCCTCAGTGTAAGGGGTCCCTGGACTTGATGCCTCAATGTAAGGGATCACTGGATTTGATGCCTCAGTGTAAGTTGTCCCTTGTTTTGGCGCCTCATTGGAAAGGGTCCCTGTATTTGATGCCTCAGTGTATGGCGTCCCTGGATTTGATGCCTCAGTGTAACGGGTCCCTGGTTTTGATGCCGAGTGTAATAGGTCTCTGTATTTGATGTCTCAGTGTATAGGGTCCCTGGATTTGATGCCTCAGTGTATGGGTCCCTGGATTTGATGCCTCAGTGTAAGGGGTCCCTGGATTTGATGTCTCATTGGAGGGGTCCCTGGATTTGATGCCTCAGTGGAAGGGGTCCCTGGATTTGATGCCTCAGCTTAAGGGGTCCCTGGATTTGATGCCTCAGTGTAAGGGGTCCCTCGATTTGGTGTCTCAGTGTAAGGGGTCCCTGGATTTGATGCCTCAGTGTAAGGGGTCCCTGGATTTGATGCCTCAGTGTAAGTGGTCCCTGTGTTTGGTGTCTCAATGGAAGTTGTTCCTGGATTTGATGCCTCAGTGTATAGGGTTCCTGAATTTTGTGCATCAGTGTATGGGGTCCCTGGATTTGGTGCCTCAGTGTAAGGGGTCTCTTGATTTGATGCCTCAGTGTAAGGGGTCCCTGGATTTGATGCATCAGTGTCAGGGGTCCCTGGAGTTAATTCCTCAGTGTCAGGGGTCCCTGGATTTGATCTCTCAGTTCAAGGGGTCCCTGGATTTGATGCCTCAGTGTAAGGGGTCCCAGGATTTGATGCATCAATGTAATGGGATCCCTGGAATTGGTGTCTCAATGGAAGGGGTCGCTGGATTTGATGCTCAGATTAAGGGGTCCCTGGATTCGATGCCTCATTTTAAGGGGTCCCTGGATTTGATGCCTCAGTGCAAGGGGTCCCTGGATTTGATGCCACATTGTAAGGGGTCCCTGGATTAGATGTCTCATTGTAAGGGCTCCCTGGATTTGGTGCCTCAGTGCAAGGGGTCCCTGGATTTGATGCCTTAGTGTTAGATGTCCCTGGATTTGATGCCTCAGTGTAAGGGGTACCCAGGATTTGATGTCTCAGTGTAAGGGGTCCTTGAATTTGGTGCCTCACTGGAAGGGGTCCCTGGAGTTGGTTCCTCAATGTCAGGGGTCCCTGGATTTGATGCCTCAGTGAAAGTGGTCCCTGGATTTGATGCATCATTATAAGGGGTCCCTGAATTAGATGTCTCAGTGTAAGGGGGCCCTCGATTTGAGGCATCTGTATAAGTGGTCCCTGGATTTGATGTCTCTGTGTTAGGGATCCCTGGATTTGATGCTCAAAGTAAGGGGTCCCTGGATTCGATGGATCATTGTAACGGGTCCCTGGATGTGGCGCCTCATTGTAAGGGATCCCTGGATTTGATGCCTCAGTGTAAGCGGTTACTGGATTTGATACCTCATTATAAAGGGTCCCTGGTATTGATGCCTCAGAGTAAGGGGTCCCTGGATTTGATGCCTTCGTGTAAGCGGTCACTGGATTTGGTGTCTCAGTGTCAGGGGTCCCTGGATTTGGTGTCTCAGTGTCAGGGGTCCCTGGATTTGGTGCCTTCGTGTAAGCGGTTCCTGGATTTGGTGTTTCAGTGTAAGGAGTCCCTGGATTTGGTGCCTCAGTGTAAGGGGTCCCTGGATTTGGTGCCTCAGTGTAAGGGGTCCCTAGATTTGATGCATCAGTATAAGGGGTCCGTGAATTTGATGTCTCAGTGTAAAGGGTCCCTGGATTTGAGGCATCTGTATAAGTGGTCCCTGGATTTGATGTCTCTGTGTTAGGGGTCCCTGGATTTGATGCCTCAGAGTACGGGGTCCCTGAATTTGATGCTCAGAGTAAGGGGTCCCTAGATTCGATGCCTCATTGTAAGGGGTCCCTGTATTTGGCGCCTCATTGTAAGGGATCCCTGGATTTGGCGCCTCATTGTAAGGGATCCCTGGATTTGATGCCTCAGTGTAAGGGCTCACTCGATTTGATACCTCATTGTAAGGGGACCCTGGAATTGATTCCTCAGTGTAAGTGGTCCCTGGATTTGATTTCTCATTGTATGGGTTCCCTGGATTTGGTGCCTCAGTGCAAGAGGTCCCTGGATTTGAAGCCTCAGTGTAAGGGGTATCTGGATTTGATGCCTCAGTGTAAATGGTCCCTGGATTTTACGCCTCAGTGTAAGGGGTCCCTGGATTTGAAGTCTCATTGTAAGGGCTCCCTGGATTTGGTGCCTCAGTACAAGGGGTCCCTGGATTTGATGCCTCAGTGTAAGGGATCCCTCGATTTGATGTCTCAATGTAAGGGGTCCCTGGATTTGATGCATCAGTGTATGGGTTCCTTGGATTTGATTCTAAGTGTAAGGTGTCCCTGGATTTGATGTCTCAGTGTAAGGTGTCTCTGAATTTGATGTCTGAGTGTCAGGGGTCCCTGGATTTGATGCCTCAGTGTAAGGGGTCGCTTGATTTGATGTCTCAGTGTCAGTGATCCCTGGATTTGATGCCTCAGTGTAAGGGGTCCCTGGATTTGATGCCTCAGTGTAAAGGGTCCCTGGATTTGGTGCCTCAGTGTAAGGGTTCCGTGGATTTGATGCCTCAATGTAAGGGGTCCCTGGATTTAATGCCTCAGTGTCAGGGGTCCCTGGATTTGATCTCTCGGTTTAAGGGGTCCCTGGATTTGATACCTCAGTCTCAGGGGTCCCAGGATTTAATGTATCAGTGTAATGGGATCCCTGGAATTGGTGTCTCAGTGTAAGGTGTCCTTGGATTTGATGCCTCAGTGTGAGGAGTTCCAGGATTTAATGCCTCATTGTAATGGGTCCCAGGATTTGATGCCTCATTGTAAGGGGTCCTGGATTTGATACCTCAGTGTAAGAGGTCCCTGGATTTGATGTCTCAGTGTAAGGGGTACCTGTATTTGGTGCCTCAGTGTAAAGGGTCCCTGGATTTGATGCCTCTGTGCAAGGTATCCCCGAATTTGGTTTCTCAGTGTAAGGGGTCCCCGGATTTGATTCCTCAGTGTGAGGGGTCGCTGGATTTGATGCTCAGAGTAAGGGGTCCCTGGATTCGATGCCTCAGTGTAAGGGATCACTGGATTTGATGTCTCGGTGTAAGGGGTTCCTGGATTTGATGCCTCAATGTAAGGCTTCCCTGGATTTGATGCCTCAGTGTAAGGGGTCCCTGGATTTGATGCCTCAGTGTAAGGTGTCCGTGGATTTGATGCCTCAGTGTAAGGGGTCCCTAGATTTGGTGCCTCAATGTAAGGGGTCCTTTGGATTTGATGCATCAGTGTAAGGGGTCCCTGGATTTGATGCCTCAGTGTAAGGGGTCCATGGATTTGATGCCTCAGTGTAAGGGTTCCCTGGATTTGATGCCTCAGTGTAAGGGGTCCCTCGATTTGGTGTCTCAGTGTAAGGGGTCCCTGGATTTGATGCCTCAGTGTAAGTGGTCCCTGGATTTGGTGTCTCAATGGAAGTGTTCCCTGGATTTGATGCCTCAGTGTAAGGGGTCCCTGGATTTGATGCCTCAGTGTAAGTGGTACCTGGATTTGGTGTGTCAATGGAAGTGGTCCCTGGATTTGATGCCTCAGTGTAAGGGGTCCCTGAATTTGGTGCATCAGTGTAAGGGGTCCCTGGATTTGTTGCCTCAGTGTAAGGGGTCCGTGGAGTTGGTTCCTCAGTGTAAGGGGTCCCTGGATTTGATGCCTCAGTGTAAGTGGACCCTGGATCTGATGCTTCACTGTAAGGGGTCCCTGGATTTGGTGCGTTCGTGTAAGCGGTCCCTGGATTTGATGCCTCAGTGTAAGCGGTCCCTGGATTTGGTGTCTCAGTGTAAGGAGTCCCTGGATTTGGTGCCTCAGTGTAAGGGGTCCCTGGATTTGTAGTCTCATTGTAAGGGCTCCCTGGATTTGGTGCCTCAGTGTAAGGGGTCCCTGGATTTGATGCCTCAGTGTAAGATGTCGCTGGGTTTGATGCCTCAGTGTAAGGGGTCCCTGGATTTGATGCCTCACTGTAAGGGATCCGTGGAGTTGCTTCCTCAATGTAAAGGGTCCCTGGATTTGATGCCTCAGTGTCAGTAATCTGTGGATTTGATGCCTCATTGTAAGGTGTCCCTGGATTTGATGCCTCACTGTAAGGGATCCGTGGAGTTGCTTCCTCAATGTAAGGGGTCCCTGGATTTGATGCTCAGTGTAAGTGGTCCCTGGATTTGATTTCTCATTGTAAGGGCTCCCTGGATTTGGTGCCTCAGAGCAAGGGGTCCCTGGATTTGATGCCTCAGTGTAAGATGTCGCTGGGTTTGATGCCTCAGTGTAAGGGGTCCCTGGACTTGATGCCTCAATGTAAGGGATCACTGGATTTGATGCCTCAGTATAAGAGGTCCGTGAATTTGATGTCTCAGTGTAAAGGGTCCCTGGATTTGAGGCATCTGTATAAGTGGTCCCTGGATTTGATGTCTCTGTGTTAGGGGTCCCTGGATTTGATGTCTCAGAGTACGGGGTCCATGGATTTGATGCTCAGAGTAAGGATTCCCTCGATTCGATGCCTCATTGGAAGGGATCCCTGGATTTGGCGCCTCATTGTAAGGGATCCCTGGATTTGATGCCTCAGTGTAAGGGGTCACTGGATTTGATACCTCATTGTAAGGGGTCCCTGGAATCGATTCCTCAGTGTAAGTGGTCCCTGGATTTGATTTCTCATTGTATGGGTTCCCTGGATTTGGTGCCTCAGTGCAAGAGGTCCCTGGATTTGAAGCCTCAGTGTAAAGGGGTACCTGGATTTGATGCCTCAGTGTAAATGGTCCCTGGATTTTATGCCTCAGTGTAAGGGGTCCCTGGATTTGAAGTCTCATTGTAAGGGCTCCCTGGATTTGGTGCCTCAGTTCAAGGGGTCCCTGGATTTGATGCCTCAGTGTAAGGGGTCCCTCGATTTGATGTCTCAATGTAAGGGGTCCCTGGATTTGATGCATCAGTGTATGGGGTCCTTGGATTTGATTCTAAGTGTAAGGTGTGCCTGGATTTGATATTTCAGTGTAAGGTGTCTCTGAATTTGATGTCTCAGTGTCAGTGATCCCTGGATTTGATGCCTCAGTGTAAGGGGTCCCTGGATTTGATGCCTCAGTGTAAAGGGTCCCTGGATTTGGTGCCTCAGTGTAAGGGTTCCGTGGATTTAATCCTCAATGTAAGGGGTCTCTGGATTTAATGCCTCAGTGTCAGGGGTCCCTGAATTTGATCTCTCGGTTTAAGTGGTCCCTGGTTTTGATCTCTCGGTTTAAGGGGTCCCTGGATTTGATACCTCAGTCTAAGGGGTCCCAGGATTTAATGCATCAGTGTAATGGGATCCCTGGAATTGGTGTCTCAGTGTAAGGTGTCCCTGGATTTGATGTCTCAGTGTAAAGGGATCCCTGGATTTGGTGTCTCAATGAAAGGTGTCCCTGGATTTGATGTCCCAGTGCAAGGGGTCCCTGCATTTGGTGTCTCAGTGTCAGGGGACCCAGGATTTGATGTCTCAGTGTAAAGGGTCCTTGGATTTGATGCCTCAGTGTGAGGAGTCCCAGGATTTGATGCCTCATTGTTAAGGGTCCCAGGATTTGATGCCTCATTGTAAGGGGTTCTGGATTTGATACCTCAGTGTAAGAGAACGCTGGATTTGATGTCTCAGTGTAAGGGTTAGCTGGATTTGGTGCCTCAGTGTAAAGGGTCCCTGGATTTGATGCCTCAGTGCAAGGTATCCCCGAATTTGGTTTCTCAGTGTAAGGGGTCCCCGGATTTGATTCCTCAGTGTAAGGGGTCGCTGGATTTGATGCTCAGAGTAAGGGGTCCCTGGATTAGTTGCCTCAGTGTAAGGGGTCCCTGGATTTGAAGCCTCGGTGTAAGGGGTCCCTGGATTTGATGCCTCAGTGTAAGGCTTCCCTGGATTTGATGCATCAGTGTAAGGGGTCCCTGGATTTGATGCCTCAGTGTAAGGGGTCCATGGATTTGATGCCTCAGTGTAAGGGTTCCCTGGATTTGATGCCTCAGTGTAAGGGGTCCCTCGATTTGGTGTCTCAGTGTAAGGGGTCCCTGGATTTGATGCCTCAGTGTAAGTTGTCCCTGGATTTGGTGTCTCAATGGAAGTGGTCCCTGGATTTGATGCCTCAGTGTAAGGGGTCCCTGGATTTGGTGCCTCAGTGTAAGGGGTCCCTGGATTTGATGCCTCATTGTAATGGGTCCCAGGATTTGATGCCTCATTGTAAGGTGTCCTGGATTTGATACCTCAGTGTAAGAGGTCCCTGGATTTGATGTCTCAGTGAAAGGGGTACCTGGATTTGGTGCCTCAGTGTAAAGGGTCCCTGGATTTGATGCCTCAGTGCAAGGTATCCCTGAATTTGGTTTCTCAGTGTAAGGGGTCCCTGGATTTGATTCCTCAGTGTAAGGAGTCGCTGGATTTGATGCTCAGAGTAAGGGGTCCCTGGATTCGATGCCTCTGTGTAAGGGGTCACTGGATTTGATGCCTTGGTGTAAGGGGTCCCTGGATTTGATGCCTCAGTGTAAGGCTTCCCTGGATTTGATGCCTCAGTGTAAGGGGTCCCTGGATTTGATGCCTCAGTGTAAGGGGTCCCTAGATTTGGTGCCTCAATGTAAGGGGTCCTTGGATTTGATGCATCAGTGTAAGGGGTCCCTGGATTTGATGCCTCAGTGGAAGGGGTCCATGGATTTGATGCCTCAGTTTAAGGGTTCCCTGGATTTGATGCCTCAGTGTAAGGGGTCCCTCGATTTGGTGTCTCAGTGTAAGGGGTCCCTGGATTTGATGCCTCAGTGTAAGTGGTTCCTGGATTTGGTGTCTCAATGGAAGTGGTCCCTGGATTTGATGCCTCAGTGTAAGGGGTCCCTGGATTGATGCCTCAGTGTAAGGGGTCCCTGGATTTGATACCTCAGTGTAAGTGGTCCCTGGATTTGGTGTCTCAATGGAAGTGGTCCCTGGATTTGATGCCTCAGTGTAAGGGGTCCCTGAATTTGGTGCATCAGTGTAAGGGGTCCCTGGATTTTGTACCTCAGTGTAAGGGGTCCCTGGAGTTGGTTCCTCAGTGTAAGGGGTCCCTGGATTTGATGCCTCAGTGTAAGTGGACCCTGGATCTGATGCTTCACTGTAAGGGGTCCCTGGATTTGGTGCGTTCGTGTAACCGGTCCCTGGATTTGTTGCCTTCGTGTAAGCGGTCCCTGGATTTGGTGTCTCAGTGTAAGGAGTCCCTGGATTTGGTGCCTCAGTGTAAGGGGTCCCTGGATTTGATGCCTCAGTGTAAGATGTCGCTGGGTTTGATGCCTCAGTGTGAGGGGTCCCTGGATTTGATGCCTCAGTGTAAGGGGTACCAGGAGTTGATGCCTCAGTGTAAGTGGTCCCTGGATTTGATGCCTCACTGTAAGGGATCCGTGGAGTTGCTTCCTCAATGTAAGGGGTCCCTGGATTTGATGCCTCAGTGTCAGTAATCTGTGGATTTGATGCCTCAGTGTATGGCGTCCCTGGATTTGATGCCTCAGTGTCAGTAATCTGTGGATTTGATGCCTCAGTGTATGGCGTCCCTGGATTTGATGCCTCAGTGTAACGGGTCCCTTTTTTGATGCCGAGTGTAATGGGTCTCTGTATTTGATGTCTCAGTTTATAGGGTCCCTGGATTTGATGCCTCAGTGTATGTGTCCCTGGATTTGATGCCTCAGTGTAAGGGGTCCCTGGATTTGATGTCTCATTGGAAGGGGTCCCTGGATTTGATGCCTCAGTTTAAGGGGTCCCTGGATTTGATGCCTCAGTATAAGGGGTCCCTCGATTTGGTGTCTCAGTGTAAGGGGTCCCTGGATTTGATGCCTCAGTGTAAGGGGTCCCTGGATTTGATGCCTCAGTGTAAGTGGTCCCTGGATTTGGTGTCTCAATGGAAGTTGTTCCTGGATTTGATGCCTCAGTGTATAGGGTTCCTGAATGTTGTGCATCAGTGTAAGGGGTCCCTGGATTTGGTGCCTCAGTGTAAGGGGTCTCTTGATTTGATGCCTCAGTGTTAGGGTTCCCTGGATTTGATGCATCAGTGTATGGGGTCCTTGGATTTGATTCTCAGTGTAAGGGGACCGTGGATTTGATGCCTCCGTGTAAGGGGTCCCTGGATTTAATGCCTCAGTGTCAGGGGTCCCTGGATTTAATGCCTCAGGTTCAGGGGTCCCTGGATTTGATCTCTCAGTTTAAGGGGTCACTGGATTTGATGCCTCAGTGTAAGGGATCCCAGGATTTGATGCATCAATGTAATAGGATCCCTGGAATTGGTGGCTCAATGGAAGGGGTCCCTGGATTTGATGCCTCGGTGTAGGGGTCCCTGGATTTGGTGTCTCAATCTAAGGTGTCCCTGGATTTGATATCTCAGTGCAAGGAGTCCCTGCATTTGGTGTCTCAGTGTCAGGGAACCCTAGATTTAATGTTTAAGTGTAAAGGGTCCTTGGATTTGATGCCACAGTCTGAGGGGTCCCAGGATTTGATGCCTCATTGTAAGGGGTCCTGGATTTGATACCTCAGTGGAAGAGGTCCCTGTATTTGATGTCTCAGTGTCAGGGGTACCTGGATTTGGTGCCACAGTGCAAGGTATTCCCGAATTTGATTTCTCAGTGTAAGGGATCCACGGATTTGATTCATCAGTGTAAGGGGTCGCTGGATTTGATGCCTCGGTGTAAGGGGTCCCTAGATTTGATTCTCAGATTAAGGGGTCCCTGGATCCGATGCCTCATTTTAAGGGGTCCCTGGATTTGATGCCTCAGTGCAAGGGGTCCCTGGATTTGATGCCACATTGTAGGGGTCCCTGGATTAGATGTCTCATTGTAAGGGCTCCCTGGATTTGGTGCCTCAGTGCAAGGGGTCCCTGGATTTGATGCCTTAGTGTAAGATGTCCCTGGATTTGATGCCTCAGTGTAAGGGGTACCCAGGATTTGATGTCTCAGTGTAAGGGGTCCTTGAATTTGGTGCCTCACTGGAAGGGGTCCCTGGAGTTGGTTCCGCAAAGTAAGGGGTCCCTGGATTTGATGCCTCAGTGAAAGTGGTCCCTGGATTTGATGCATCAGTATAAGGGGTCACTGGATTTGATACCTCATTATAAAGGGTCCCTGGTATTGATGCCTCAGTGTAAGGGGTCCCTGGATTTGATGCCTTCGTGTAAGCGGTCACTGGATTTGGTGTCTCAGTGTAAGGAGTCCCTGGATTTGGTGCCTCAGTGTAAGGGGTCCCTGGATTTGGTGTCTCAGTGTAAGGAGTCCCTGGATTTGCTGCCTCAGTGTAAGGGGTCCCTGGATTTGATGCATCAGTATAAGGCGTCCGTGAATTTGATGTCTCAGTGTAAAGGGTCCCTGGATTTGAGGCATCTGTATAAGTGGTCCCTGGATTTGATGTCTCTGTGTTAGGGGTCCCTGGATTTGATGCTCAGAGTAAGGGGTCCCTAGATTCGATGCCTCATTGTAAGGGGCCCCGGGATTTGGCGCCTCATTGTAAGGGATCCCTGGATTTGATGCCTCAGTGTAAGGGGTACCTGGATTTGATGCCTCAGTGTAAATGGTCCCTGGATATGATTTCTCATTGTATGGGCTCCCTGGATTTGGTGGTTCAGTGCAAGAGATCCCTGGATTTGAAGCCTCAGTGTAAGGGGTACCTGGATTTGATGCCTCAGTGTAAATGGTCCCTGGATTTCATGCCTCAGTGTAAGGGGTCCCTGGATTTGAAGTCTCATTGTAAGGGCTCCCTGGGTTTGGTGCCTCAGTGCAAGGGGTCACTGGATTTGATGCCTCAGTGTCAGGGATCTGTGGATTTGATGCCTCAGTGTAAGTGGTCCCTGGATTTGATGTCTCAGTGTAAGGGGTCCTTGAATTTGCTGCCTCACTGTAAGGGGTCCGTAGAGTTGGTTCCTCAATGTAAGGGGTCCCTGGATTTGATGCCTCAGTGTAAGTGGTCCCTGGATTTGATTTCACATTGTAAGGGATCCCTGGATTTGGTGCCTCAGTGTAAGATGTCGCTGGGTTTGATGCCTCAGTGTAAGGGGTCCCTGGATTTGATGCCTCAGTGTAAGGGTTACCTGGACTTGATGCCCCAGTGTAAGGGGTCCCTGGATTTTATGCCTCAGTGTAAGGGGTCCCTGGATTTGATGCCTCACTGTAAGGGGTCCCTGTATTTGATGCCTCATTGCAAAGGGTACCTCAATTTGATGTCTCAATGTAAGGGGTCCCTGGATTTGATGCCTCAGTGTAAGGTTTCCCTGAATTTGATGCCTCTTTGTATCCGTCCCTAGATTTGATGCCTCACTGTAAGGGGTCCTTTAATTTGGTGCCTCACTGTAAGGGGTCCGTGGAGTTGGTTCGTAAATGTAAGGGGTCCCTGGATTTGATGCCTCAGTGTCGGTGGTTCCTGGATTTGGTGTCCCAGTGTCAGTGGTCCCTGGATTTGGTGCCTTCGTGTAAGCGGTCCCTGGATTTGGTGTCTCTGTGTCAGGAGTCCCTGGATTTGATGCTTCATTGTAAGGGGTCCCTTGACTTGATTCCTCAGTGTAAGGGGTCCCTGGATTTGATGCATCAGTGTAAGGGGTCCCTGAATTTGATGTCTCAGTGTAAGCTGTCCCTGGATTTGAGGCCTCAGTATAAGGGGTCGCTGGATTTGATGCCTCAGTGTATGGGGTCCCTCGATTTGATTCCTCAGTGTAAGGGGTCCCTGGATTTGATGTCTCAGTGTAAGTGATCCCTGGATTTGATGCCTCAGTGTAAGGGGTCCCTGGATTTGATGCCTCAGTGTAAAGGGTCCCTGGATTTGGTGCCTCAGTGTCAGAGTTCCGTGGATTTGATGCCTCAGTGTAAGGGGTCCCTGGATTTAATGCCTCAGTGTCAGTGGTCCCAGGATTTGATGCATCAGTGTAATGGAATCCCTGGAATTGGTGTCTCAGTGTAAGGTGTCCCTGGATTTGATGCCTCAGTGTAAGGGATCCCTGGAATTGATGTCTCAATGAAAGGTGTCCCTGGATTTGATCTCCCAGTGCAAGGGGTCCCTGCATTTGGTGTCTCAGTGTCAGGGGACCCAGGATTTGATGTCTCAGTGTAAAGGGCCCTTGGATTTGATGCCTCATTGTGAGTAGTCGCAGGATTTGATGCCTCATTGCAATGGGTCCCAGGATTTGATGCCTCATTGTAAATGGTCCTGGATTTGATGCCTCAGTGTAAGGAGTCCCTGGATATGATGCTCAGAGTAAGGGGTCCCTGGATTCGATGCCTCAGTGCAAGGGGTCCCTGGATTTGATGTCTTGGTGTAAGGGGTCGCTGGATTTGATGCCTCAGTGTAAGGCTTCCCTGGATTTGATGCCTCAGTGTAAGGGGTCCCTGGATTTGATGCCTCAGTGTAAGGTGTCCGTGGATTTGATGCCTCAGTGTAAGGGGTCCCTAGATTTGGTGCCTCAATGTAAGGGGTCCCTGGATTTGATGCCTTAGTGTAAGGGTTCCCTGGATTTGATGCCTCAGTGTAAGTGGTCCCTGGATTTGGTGTCTCAATGGAAGTGGTCCCTGGATTTGATGCCTCAGTTTAAGGGGTACCTGGACTTGATGCCCCAGTGTAAGGGGTCCCTGGATTTTATGCCTCAGTGTAAGTGGTCCCTGGATTTGATGCCTCACTGTAAGGAGTCCCTGTATTTGATGCCTCATTGCAAAGGGTACCTCGATTTGATGTCTCAATGTAAGGGGTCCCTGGATTTGATGCCTCAGTGTCAGGTTTCCCTGAATTTGATGCCTCTTTGTATCTGTCCCTAGATTTGATGCCTCACTGTAAGGGGTCCTTTAATTTGGTGCCTCAGTGTAAGGGGTGCCTGGATTTGATGCCTCCGTGTAAATGGACCCTGGATCTGATGCTTCACTGTAAGGGGTCCCTGGATTTGGTGTCTCAGTGTCAGGGGTCACTGGATTTGGTGCCTTCGTGTTAGCGGTTCCTGGATTTGGTGCCTTCGTGTAAGCGGTCCCTGGATTTGGTGTCTCAGTGTAAGGAGTCCCTGGATTTGGTGCTTCAGTGTAAGGGGTCCCTGGATTTGATGCATCAGTGTAAGGGGTCCCTGAATTTGATGTCTCAGTGTAAGTGGTCCCTGGATTTGAGGCATCTGTATAAGTGGTCCCTGGATTTGATGTCTCTATGTTAGGAGTCCCTGGATTCGATGCCTCATTGTAAGGGGTCCCTGGATTTGGCGCCTCATTGTAAGGGATCCCTGGATTTGATGCCTCAGTGTAATGGGTCAATGGATTTGATACCTCATTTTTAGGGGTCCCTGGAATTGATTCCTCTGTGTAAGGGGTACCTGGATTTGATGCCTGAGTGTAAATGGCCCCTTGATTTTATGCATCAGTGTAAGGGGTCCCTGGATTTGAAGTCTTACTGTAAGGGCTCCATGGATTTGGTGCCTCAGTGCAAGGGGTCCATGGATTTGATTCCTCAGTGTAAGGGGTCCCTCGATTTAATGTCTCAATGTAAGGGGTCCCTGGATTTGATGCCTCAGTGTAAGGGTTCCCTGGATTTGATGCCTCTGTATCCGTCCCTGGATTTGATGCCTCAGTGTCAGGGATCTGTGGATCTGATGCCTCAGTGTAAGGGGTGCCTCAGTGTAACGGGTCCCTGGTTTTGATGCCTAGTGTAATGGGTCTCTGTATTTGATTTCTCAGTGTAAAGGGTCCCTGGATTTGATGCCTCAGTGTAATGGGTCCCTGGACTTGATACCTCAGTGTAAGGGGTACCTGGATTTGATGCCTCAGTGTAAATGGTCCCTGGATTTTATGCCTCAGTGTAAGGGGTCCCTGGATTTGAAGTCTCATTGTAAAGGCTCCCTGGATTTGGTGCCTCAGTGCAAGGGGTCCCTGGATTTGGTGCCTTCGTGTAAGCGGTTCCTGGATTTGGTGTCTCAGTGTAAGGGGTCCCTGGGTTTGATGCCTCAGTGTAAGGGGTCCCTGGATTTGATGCCTCAGTGTATAGGGTTCCTGAATTTGGTGCATCAGTATAAGGGGTCCCTGGATTTGATGTCTCAGTGTAAGGGCTCCCTGGATTTGAAGTCTCAGTGTAAGGGGTCCGTGGATTTGATGTCTCAGTGTAAGTGGTCCCTGGATTTGGTGCCTCAATGAAAGGGGTCCCTGGATGTGATGCCTCATTGTAAGGGGTCCCAGGATTTTGTGTATTAGTGTAAGGGATCACTGGATTTGATGCCTCAGTGTAAGTTAAACCTTGATTTGGCGCCTCATTGTCACGGGTCCCTGTATTTGATGCCTCAGTGTATGGGGTCCCTGGATTTGATGCCTCAGTGTATGGGGTCCCTGGATTTGAAGCCTCAGTGTAAGGGGTCCCTGGATTTGATGTCTCATTGGAAGGGTCACTGGATTTGATGCCTCAGTGGAAGGGGTCCCTGGATTTGGTGCCTCAGTGTAAGGGCTCCCTGGATTTGATGCCTCAGTGTCAGGGGTCCCTGGGTTTGATGTCTCAGTGTAAGGGGTCGCAGGATTGGATGCCGCAGTGTCATGGGGTCCCTGAATTTGGTGTCTCTGTCTAAGGGCTCCCTGGATTTGTTGCCTCAGTGTCAGGGGTCCCTGGATTTGGTGTCTCAATGAACGTTATCCCTGGATTTGATGTCTCAGTGTAAGGGGTCCCTGGATGATGCCTCACTGTAAGGGGTCCCTGGATTTGATGCCTCAGTGTGAGGGGTCCCAGGATCTGATGCCTCATTGTAAGGGATCCTGGAATTGATGCCTCACGGTAAGCAGTCCCTGCATTTGATGCCTCAGTGTAAGGGGTCCCTGCATTTGATGCCTCAGTTTAAGGGGTCCCTGGATGTGTTGCCTCAGTCCAAGGGTCCCTGGATTTGGTGTCTCAGTGTAAGTGGTCTTGGATTTGATGCCTCAGGGTAAGGGGTCCCGGCATTTGATGCCTCAGTGTTAGAGGACCCTGGATTTGATGCCTCAGTGTAAGTGGTCCCTGGATTTGTTGCTTCAGTGTAAGTGGTCCCTGGATTTGTTGCTTCAGTGTAAGAAGTACCTGGATTTGATGCCTCAGTGTCAGGGGTCCCTGGATTTGGTGCTTCAGTGTAAGAAGTACCTGGATTTGGTGTCTCAGTGTAAGGAGTCCCTGGATTTGGTGCCTCAGTGTAAGGGGCCCCTGAATTTGATGGCTCATTGTAAGGGGTCCCTGGATTTGATGCCTCAGTGTACGGGGTCGCTGGATTTGATTCCTCAGTGTAAGGGGTTCCTGGATTTGGTGCCTCAGTGTAAGGGGTCTCTGGATTTGATGTCTCAGTGTAAGGGATCTCTGAATTTGATGTCTCAGTTTAAGGGATCTCTGAATTTGATGTCACAGTTTAAGGGGTCCCTGGATTTGATGCTGCAGTGTATGGGCTCCCTTGATTTGGTGCCTCAGTGTCAGGGGTCCCTGGATTTGATGTCTCAGTGTAAGGGGTCGCAGGATTGGATGCCTCAGTATAATGGGGTCCCTGGATTTGATGTCTCAGTGGAAGGGGTCCCTGGATTTGTTGCCTCAGTGTAAGGGTACCTGAATTTGGTGTCTCAATGTAAGTTGTCCCTGGATTTGATGTCTCAGTGTAAGGGCTCCTTGCATTTGATGTCGCAGTTTCAGGGGTCCCTGGATTTGGTGCCTCAGTGTAAGGGGTCCCTGGATTTGATGTCTCAGTGTAAGGGCTCCCTGGATTTGATACCTCATTGTAAGGGGTCCCTGGATTTGGTGTCTCAGTGTAAGGGGTCCCTGGATTTGGTGCCTCAATGAAAGGGGTCCCTGGATGTGATGCCTCATTGTAAGGGGTCCCAGGATTTTGTGTATTAGTGTAAGGGATCACTGGATTTGATGCCTCAGCGTAAGTTAACACTTGATTTGGCGCCTCATTGTCACGGGTCCCTGTATTTGATGCCTCAGTGTATGGGGTCCCTGGATTTGATGCCTCAGTGTAACGGGTCCCTGGACTTGATGCCTCAGCGTCAGGTGTCCCTGGATTTGAAGCCTCAGTGTAAGGGGTCCCTGGATTTGATGTCTCATTGGAAGGGACACTGGATTTGATGCCTCAGTGGAAGGGGTCCCTGGATTTGGTGCCTCAGTGTCAGGGGTCCCTGGATTTGATGCCTCAGTGTCAGGGGTCCCTGGGTTTGATGTCTCAGTGTAAGGGGTCGCAGGATTGGATGCCGCAGTGTCATGGGGTCCCTGAATTTGGTGTCTCTGTCTAAGGGCTCCCTGGATTTGTTGCCTCAGTGTCAGGGGTCCCTGGATTTGGTGTCTCAATGTACGTTATCCCTGGATTTGATGTCTCAGTGTAAGGGGTCCCTGGATGATGCCTCACTGTAAGGGGTCCCTGGATTTGATGCCTCAGTGTGAGGGGTCCCAGGATCTGATGCCTCATTGTAAGGGATCCTGGAATTGATGCCTCAGGTTAAGCAGTCCCTGCATTTGATGCCTCAGTGTAAGGGGTCCCTGCATTTGATGCCTCAGTTTAAGGGGTCCCTGGATGTGTTGCCTCAGTCCAAGGGTCCCTGGATTTGGTGTCTCAGTGTAAGTGGTCTTGGATTTGATGCCTCAGGGTAAGGGGTCCCGGCATTTGATGCCTCAGTGTTAGAGGTCCCTGGATTTGATGCCTCAGTGTAAGTGGTCCCTGGATTTGTTGCTTCAGTGTAAGTGGTCCCTGGATTTGTTGCTTCAGTGTACGAAGTACCTGGATTTGATGCCTCAGTGTCAGGGGTCCCTGGATTTGGTGCTTCAGTGTAAGAAGTACCTGGATTTGGTGTCTCAGTGTAAGGAGTCCCTGGATTTGGTGCCTCAGTGTAAGGGGCCCCTGAATTTGATGGCTCATTGTAAGGGGTCCCTGGATTTGATGCCTCAGTGTACGGGGTCGCTGGATTTGTTTCCTCAGTGTAAGGGGTTCCTGGATTTGGTGCCTCAGTGTAAGGGGTCTCTGGATTTGATGTCTCAGTGTAAGGGATCTCTGAATTTGATGTCTCAGTTTAAGGGATCTCTGAATTTGATGTCACAGTTTAAGGGGTCCCTGGATTTGATGCATCAGTGTATGGGCTCCCTTGATTTGGTGCCTCAGTGTCAGGGGTCCCTGGATTTGATGTCTCAATGTAAGGGGTCGCAGGATTGGATGCCTCAGTATAATGGGGTCCCTGGATTTGATGTCTCAGTGGAAGGGGTCCCTGGATTTGTTGCCTCAGTGTAAGGGTAACTGAATTTGGTGTCTCAATGTAAGTTGTCCCTGGATTTGATGTCTCAGTGTAAGGGCTCCTTGCATTTGATGTCGCAGTTTCAGGGGTCCCTGGATTTGGTGTCCCAGTGTAAGGGGTCCCTGGATTTGATGCCTCAGTGTAAGGGGCCCATGGATTTGGTTTCGCAGTGTAAGGGGTCCCTGGATTTGATGTCTCAGTGTAAGGGGTCCCTGGATTTGGTTTCTCAGTGTCAGGGGTCCCTGGATATCGTGCCTTAGTGTAAGGGGTCTTGTATTTGGTGCCTCAGTGTAAGGGGTCCCTGGATTTGATGCCTCAGTGTAAGGGGTCCCTGGATTTGATGCCTCAGTGTAAGGGGTCCCTGGATTGGATGCATCAGTGTAAGGGGTACTTGGATTTGATGTCTCTGTACATGGTCCCTGGATTTGCTGCCTCAGTGTAAAGGGTCGCTGGTTTTGATGTCTCAGTGTAAGGTGTCCCTGAATTTGATGTCTCATTGTAAGGGGTCCCTGGATTTGATGCCTCAGTGTACGGGGTCGCTGGATTTGATGCCTCAGTGTAAGGGGTCCCTGGATTTGGTGTCTCAATGTACCTTGTCCCTGGATTTGATGTCTCAGTGTAAGGGGTCCCTGGATGATGCCTCACTGTAAGGGGTCCCTGGATTTGATGCCTCAGTGTGAGGGGTCCCAGGATCTGATGCCTCATTGTAAGGGATCCTGGAATTGATGCCTCAGGGTAAGCAGTCCCTGCATTTGATGCCTCAGTGTAATGGGTCCCTGCATTTGATGCCTCAGTTTAAGGGGTCCCTGGATTTGTTGCCTCAGTCCAAGGGTCCCTGGATTTGGTGTCTCAGTGTAAGTGGTCTTGGATTTGATGCCTCAGGGTAAGGGGTCCCTGCATTTGATGCCTCAGTGTTAGAGGTCCCTGGATTTGATGCCTCAGTGTAAGTGGTCCCTGGATTTGTTGCTTCAGTGTAAGAAGTACCTAGATTTGATGCCTCAGTGTCAGGGGTCCCTGGATTTGGTGCTTCAGTGTAAGAAGTACCTGGATTTGGTGTCTCAGTGTAAGGAGTCCCTGGATTTGGTGCCTCAGTGGAAGGGGTCCCTTGATTTGATGCCTCAGTGTAAGTGGTACCTGAATTTGATGCATCAGTGTAAGGGGCCCCTGAATTTGATGTCTCATTGTAAGGGGTCCCTGGATTTGATGCCTCAGTGTAAGGGGTCCCTGGATTATGCCTCACTGTAAGGGGTGCGTGGATTTGATGCCTCAGTGTGAGGGGTCCCAGGATCTGATGCCTCATTGTAAGGGATCCTGGAATTGATGCCTCAGGGTAAGCAGTCCTTGCCTTTGATGCCTCAGTGTAAGGGGTCCCTGCATTTGATGCCTCAGTGTCAGGGGTCCCTGGATTTGTTGCCTCAGTCCAAGGGTCCCTGGATTTGGTGTCTCAGTGTAAGTGGTCCTGGATTTGATGCCTCAGGGTAAGGGGTCCCTGCATTTGATGCCTCAGTGTCAGGGGTCCCTGGGTTTGATGTCTCAGTGCAAGGGGTCGCAGGATTGGATGCCTCAGTGTCATGGGGTCCCTGAATTTGGTGTCTCAGTGTAAGGGCTCCCTGGATTTGTTGCCTCAGTGTCAGGGGTCCCTGGATTTGGTGTCTCAATGTACGTTGTCCCTGGATTTGATGTCTCAGTTTAAGTGGTCCCTGGATTTGGTGCCTCAGTGTAAGGGGTCACTGGATGATGCCTCACTGTAAGGGGTCCCTGGATTTGATGCCTCAGTGTGAGGGATCCTGGAATTGATGCCTCAGGGTAAGGAGTCCCTGCATTTGATGCCTCAGTGTAAGGGGTCCCTGCATTTGATGCCTCAGTGTAAGGGGTCCCTGGATTTGTTGCCTCAGTCCAAGGGTTCCTGGATTTGGTGTCTCAGTGTAAGTGGTCCTGGATTTGATGCCTCAGGGTAAGGGGTCCCTGCATTTGATGCCTCAGTGTAAGTGGTCCCTGGACTTGGAGTCTCAGTGTAAGGGGTCCCTGGATTTGATGCCTCAGTGTTAGAGGTCCCTGGATTTGATGCCTCAGTGTAATTGGTCCCTGGATTTGTTGCTTCAGTGTAAGAAATACCTGGATTTGATGCCTCAGTGTCAGGGGTCCCTGGATTTGGTGCTTCAGTGTAAGAAGTACCTGGAATTGGTGTCTCAGTGGAAGGGGTCCCTTGATTTGATGCCTCAGTGTAAGTGGTACCTGGATTGGATGCATCAGTGTAAGGGGCCCCTGAATTTGATGTCTCATTGTAAGGGGTCCCTGGATTTGATGCCTCAGTGTAAGGGGTCCCTGGATGATGCCTCACTGTAAGGGGTCCCTGGATTTGATGCCTCAGTGTGAGGGGTCCCAGGATCTGATGCCTCATTGTAAGGGATCCTGGAATTGATGCCTCAGGGTAAGCAGTCCCTGCATTTGATGCCTCAGTGTAAGGGGTCCCTGCATTTGATGCCTCAGGGTAAGGGGTCCCTGGATTTGTTGCCTCAGTCCAAGGTTCCCTGGATTTGGTGTCTCAGTGTAAGTGGTCCTGGATTTGATGCCTCAGGGTAAGGGGTCCCTGCATTTGATGCCTCAGTGTAAGTGGTCCCTGGACTTGGAGTCTTAGTGTAAGGGGTCCCTGGATTTGATGCCTCAGTGTTAGAGGTCCCTGGATTTGATGCCTCAGTGTAAGTAGTCTCTGGATTTGTTGTTTCAGTGTAAGAAGTACCTGGATTTGATGCCTCAGCGTCAGGGGTCCCTGGATTTGGTGCTTCAGTGTAAGAAGTACCTGGATTTGGTGTCTCAGTGTAAGTAGTCCCTGGATTTGGTGCCTCATTGTAAGGGGCCCCTGAATTTGATGGCTCATTGTAAGGGGTCCTTGGATTTGATGCCTCAGTGTACGGGGTCGCTGGATTTGATTCCTCAGTGTAAGGGGTTCCTGGATTTGGTGCCTCAGTGTAAGGGGTCTCTGGATTTGATGTCACAGTTTAAAGGGTCCCTGGATTTGATGCTGCAGTGTATGGGCTCCCTTGATTTGGTGCCTCAGTGTCAGGGTTCCCTGGATTTGATGTCTCAGTGTAATGGGTCGCAGGATTGGAAGCCTCAGTATAATGGGGTCCCTGGATTTGATGTCTCAGTGGAAGGGGTCCCTGGATTTGTTGCCTCAGTGTAAGGGTACCTGAATTTGGTGTCTCAATGTAAGTTGTCCCTGGATTTGATGTCTCAGTGTAAATGTTCCTTGCATTTGATGTCACAGTTTAAGGGGTCCCTGGATTTGATGCCTCAGTGTAAGTGGTCCCTGGTTGATGCCTCAGTGTAAGGGGTCCATGGATTTGGTACCTCATTGTAAGGGGTCCCTGGATTTGGTAGCTCAGTGTAAGGGGTCCATGGATTTGGTGCCTCAGTGTAAAGTGTCCCTGGATTTGGTTTCGCAGTGTAAGGAGTCACTGGATTTTGTGCCTCAGTGAAAGGGGTCCCTGGATTTGATGTCTCAGTGTAAGGGGTGCCTGGATGTGATGCGTCATTGTAAGGGGTCCCAGAATTTGGTGTATCAGAACAAGGGGCCCTTGATTTGAAGCCTCAGTGTAAGTTGTCCTTTGATTTGATGCCTCAGTATAAGGGGTCCCTGGATTTGCTGCCTCAGTGTAAGGGGTCCCTGGATTTGATGCTCAGAGTAAGTGGTCCCTGGATTTGATGCCTCAGTGTAAGTGGTCCCTGGATGATGTCTCCGTGTAATGGGTCCTTGAATTTGGTGCCTCACTGTAAGGGGTCCCTGGAGTTGGTTCCTCAATGTAAAGGGTCCCTGGATTTGATGCCTCAGTGAAAATCGTCCCTGGATTTGATGCTTCACTGTAAGGGGTCCCTGGATTTGAATCCTCAGTGCAAGTGGTCCCTGGATTTGGTGTCTCAGTGTCAGGGGTCCCTGGATTTGGTGCCTTGGTGTAAGCAGTCCCTGGATTTGGTGTCTGTGTAAGGAGTCCCTGGATTTGGTGCCTCAGTGTAAGGGGTCCCTGGATTTGATGCCTCAGTGTAGGAGGTCCCTGGATTTGATTCATCAGTATAAGGGGTCCCTGAATTTGGTGTCTCAGTGTTCGGGGTCCCTGGATTTGAGGCATCTGTATAAGTGCTCCCTGGATTTGATGTCTCTGTGTTAGGAGTCCCTGGATTTGATGCTTCAGTGTACGGGGTCCCTGGATTTGATGCTCAGAGTAAGGGGTCCCTGGATTCGATGCCTCATTGTAAGGGCTCCCTGGATTTGGCGCCTCATTGTAAGGGATCCCTGGATTTGATGCCTCAGTGTAAGGGGTCACTGGATTTGATACCTCATTGTAAGGGGTCCCTGGAATTGATGCCTCAGTGTAAGTGGTCCCTGGAATTGATGCCTCAGTGTAAGTGGTCCCTGGATTTGATGACTCATTTTATGGGCTCCCTGGATTTGGTGCCTCAGTGCAAGGGGTCCCTGGATTTGATGCCTCAGTGTAAGATGTCGCTGGGTTTGATGCCTCAGTGTAAGGGGTCCCTCGATTTGATGCCTCAGTGTAAGGGGTACCTGGATTTGATGCCTCAGTGTAATGGGTCCCTTGATTTTATGCCTCAGTGTAAGGGGTCCGTGGATTTGTTGCCTCAGTGTAAGCGGCACCTGGATTTGTTGCCTCAGTGTAAGGGGTCCCTGGATTTTATATCTCAGTGTAAGGGGTCCCTGGATTTGAAGTCTCATTGTAAGGGCTCCCTGGATTTGGTGCCTCACTGCAAGGGGTCTCTGGATTTGATTCCTCACTGTAAGGGGTCCCTGTATTTGATGCCTAATTGTAAGGGTCCCTCGATTTGTTGCCTCAGTGTAAGCGGCACCTGGATTTGATGCCTCAGTGTAAGCGGTCCCTGGATTTTATATCTCAGTGTAAGGGGTCCCTGGATTTGAAGTCTCATTGTAAGGGCTCCCTGGATTTGGTGCCTCACTGCAAGTGGTCTCTGGATTTGATGCCTCACTGTAAGGGCTCCCTGTATTTGATGCCTAATTGTAAGGGTCCCTCGATTTGATGTCCCAATGTAAGGGGTCCCTGGATTTGATGCCTCAGTGTAAGGGTTCCCTGCATTTGATATCTCTGTGTATCCGTCCCTGGATTTGATGCCTCAGTGTCAGGGATCTGTGGATTTGATGCCTCAGCGTAAGGGGTCCTTGAATTTGGTGCCTCACTGTAAGGGGTCCGTGGAGTTGGTTCCTCAATGTAAGGAGTCCCTGGATTTGATGCCTCAGTGTAAGTGGTCCCTGGATTTGATGCTTCACTGTAAGGGATCCCTAGATTTGATGAGTCAGTGTAAGGGGTTCCTGGATTTGGTGTCTCAGTGTCAGGGGAACCTGGATTTGGTGCCTTCGTGTAAGCGGTCCCTGGATTTGGTGTCTCAGTGTCAGGAGTCTCTGGATTTGGCGCGTCAGTGTAAGGGGTCCCTTGATTTGATGCCTCAGTGTAAGGGGTCCCTGGATGTGATTCATCAGTGTAACGGGTCCCTGTATTTGATGCCTCAGTGTAAGGTGTCCCTTGATTTGATGTCTCAGTGCAAGGGGTCCTTGCATTTGGTGTCTCAGTGTCATGGGACCCTGGATTTGATGTCTCAGTGTAAAGGGTCCTTGGATTTGATGCCTCAGTATGAGGGATCCCAGGATTTGATGACTCATTGTAATGGGTCCCCGGATTTGATTCCTCAGTGTAAGGGGTCGCTGGATTTGATGCCTCAGTGTAAGGGGTCCCTGGATTTGATGTCTCAGTGTGAGGGGTACCTGGATTTGGTGCCTCAGTGTAAAGCGTCCCTGGATTTGATGCTCAGAGTCAGGGGTCCCTGGATTCGATGCCACATTTTAAGGGGTCCCTGGATTTGATGCCTCAGTGTAAGGGGTCCCTGGATTTGATGTAGCATCGTAAGGGGTCCCTGGATTTGATGTCTCATCGTAAGGGGTCCCTGGATTTCATGCCTCAGTGTAAGGGGTCACTGGATTTGATACCTCATTGTAAGGGGTCCCTGGAATTGATTCCTCAGTGTAAGGGGTCCCTGGATTTGATTTCTCATTGTAAGAGCACCCTGGATTTGGTGCCTCAGTGCAAGAGGTCCCTGGATTTGATGCCTCAGTGTAAGATGTCGCTGGTTTTGATGCCTCAGTGTAAGGGGTCCCTGGAATTGATGCCTCAGTGTATGGGGTACCTGGATTTGATGCCACAGTGTAAATGGTCCCTGGATTTTATGCCTCAGTGTAAGGGGTCCCTGGATTTGAATTCTCATTGTAAGGGCTCCGCTGATTTGGTGCCTCAGTGCAAGGGGTCCCTGGATTTGATGCCTCAGTGTAAGGGGTCCCTCGATTTGATGTCTCAATGTAACGGGTCCCTGGATTTGATGCCTCAGTGTAAGCGTTCCCTGGATTTGATGCCTCTGTGTATCCGTCCCTGGATTTGATGCCTCAGTGTCAGGGATCTGTGGATTTGATGTATCAGCCTCAGGGGTCACTGGATTTGATGTCTCAGTGAAAGGGGTCCTTGAATTTGGTGCCTCACTGTAAGGGGTCCGTGGAGTTGGTTCCTCAATGTAAGGGGTCCCTGGATGTGATGCCTCAGTGCAAGTGGTCCCTGGATTTGATTTCTCATTGTAAGGGCTTCCTGGATTTGGTGCCTCAGAGCAAGGGGTCCCTGGATTTGATGCCTCAGTGTAAGATGTCGCTGGGTTTGATGCCTCAGTGTAAGATGTGGCTGTATTTGGTGCCTCAGTGTACGGGGTCCCTGGATTTGGTGCTCAGAGTAAGGGGTTTCTGGATTTGATGCCTCATTGTAAGCGGTCCCTGGATTTGATGCCTCATTGTAAGGGGTCCCTGGATTTTATGTCTCAGTGTAAGGGGTCCCTGGATTTGAAGTCTCATTGTAAGGGCTCCCTGGATTTGGTGCCTCATTGCAAGGGGTCCCTGGATTTGATGCCTCAGTGTAAGATGTCGCTGGATTTGATGCCTCACTGTAAGGGATCCCTGTATTTGATGCCTCAGTGTAAGGGGTCCCTCGATTTGTTGTCTCAATGTAAGGGGTCCCTCGTTTTGATGCCTCAGTATAAGTGTTCCCTGGATTTGATGCCTCTGTGTATCCGTCCCTGGATTTGATACCTCAGTGTAAGGGATCTGTGGATTTGATGCCTCAGTGTAAGGGGTCCGTGGAGTTGGTTCCTCAATGAAAGGGGTCCTTGGATTTGATGCCTCAGTGTAAGTGATCCCTGGATTTGATGCCTCAGTGCAAGTGGTCCCTGGATTTGATGTCTCATTGTAAGGGGTCCCCCGATTCGATGTCTCAATGTAAAGGGTCCCTGGATTTGATGCCTCTATGTATCCGTCCCTGAATTTGATGCCTCAGTGTAAGGGATCTGTGTATTTGATGCCACAGTGTAAGGGGTTCCTGGATTTGGTGTCTCAGTGTCAGGATCCCCTGGATTTGGTGCCTTCGTGTAAGCGGTCCCTGGATTTGGTGTCTCAGTGTCAGGAGTCCCTGGATTTGGTGCCTCAGTGTAATGGGATCCCTGGAATTGGTGTCTCAGTGTATGGGGTCCCTGGATTTGATGCATCAGTGTAAGGGGTCCCTGAATTTGGTGTCTCAATGGAAGGTGTCCCTGGATTTGATGTCGCAGTGCAAGTGCTCCCTGCATTTGTTGTCTCAGTGTCAGGGGACCCTGGATTTGATGTTTCAGTGTAAAGGATCCCTGGATTTGATGCATCATTGTAAGGGGTCCTGGATTTGATACCTCAGTGCAAGAGGTCCCTGAATTTGATGTCTCAGTGTAATGGGCCCTTGGATTTGCTGCCTCAGTGTAAGGGGTCGCTGGAATTGATGCCTCAGTGTAAGGGGTCCCTGGATTTGATGCCTCAGTGTAAGCGGTCCCTGGATTTGATGCCTTAGTGTAAGGGGTCCCTGGTTTTGATGCCTCAGTGTAAGGGTTCCCTGGATTTGATGCCTCTGTGTATCCGTCCATGGATTTGAAGCCTCAGTGTAAGGGGTTCCTGGATTTGGTGTCTCAGTGTCATAGGTCCCTGGATTTGGTGCCTCCGTGTAAGCGGTCCCTGGATTTGGTGTCTCAGTGTCAGGATTCCCTGAATTTGGTGCCTCAGTGTATGGGGTCCCTGGATTTGATGCATCAGTGTAAGGGGTCCCTGAATTTGATGCCTCAGTGTAAATGATCCCTGGATTTGATTCCTCAGTGTAAGGGGTCCGTGGATTTGATGCCTCAGTGTAGGGGGTCCCTGGATTTGATGACTCAGTGTAAGTGGTCCGTTAATTTGATGCCTCTGTGTCAGGGGTCCCTGGATTTGATGCCTCAGTGTTTGGGGTCCCTGGATTTGGTGTCTCAATGGAAGGTGTCCCTGGATTTGATGTCTCAGTGCAAGTGCTCCCTGCATTTGGTGTCTCAGTGTCAGGGGACCCTGGATTTGATGTCTCAGTGCAAGTGGTCCCTGGATTTGATGTCTCATTGTAAGGGCTCCCTGGATTTGGTGCCTCAGTGCAAGGGGTCCCTGGATTTTATGCCTGAGTGTAAGATGTCGCTGGATATGATGCCTCAGTGTAAGGGGTCCCTCGATTTGATGCCTCATTGTCAGGGGTCCCAGTATTTGGTGCCTCAATGTCAGGGATCCCTTGATTTTGTGTCTCAGTGTAAGGGGTCCCTGGATTTGATGCCTCAGTGTAATTGGTGCCTGGGTTTGGTGCCTCAGTGTAAGGGGTCCCTGGATTTGATGCCTCAGTGCAAGGTATCCCCAAATTTGGTTTCTCAGTGTAAGCGGTCCTCGTAGTTGATATTTCAGTGTAAGGGTTCGCTGGATTTGATGCCTCAGTGTAAGGGGTCCCTGGATTTGATGCTCAGAGTAAGGGGTCCCTGGTTTTGGTGCCTCAGTGTAAAGTGTCCCTGGATTTGATGCCTCAGTGTAAGGGGTCCCTGGATTTGATGCCTCAGTGGAAGGGGTCTCTGGATTTGATGCCTCAGTGTAAGGGTTCCTTGATTTGATGTCACTGTGTTAAGGGTCCCTGGATTTGATGCCTCAGTGTAAGGTGTCCCTGGATTTGATGCTTCAGTGTAATTGGTCTTTGGATTTGGTGCCTCCGTGTAAGGGGTTCTTGAATTTGGTGCCTCAGTATAAGGGGTCGCAGGATTTGATGCCTCAGTGTCTGGGGTCCCTGGATTTGATGCCTCATTGTAAGGGGTCCCTGGATTTGATGTCTCAGTGTAAGGGGTCTCTGAATTTGATGTCTGAGTGTAAGGGGTCCCTGGATTTGATGCCTCAGTGTAAGAGGTCGCTGGATTTTATGCATCAGTGTAAGGGGTCCCTGGATTTGATGTCTCAGTGTAAGTGATCCCTGGATTTGATGCCTCAGTGTAAGGGGTCCTTGAATTTGGTGCCTCACTTTAAGTTGTGTTTTGATTTGATTCCTCAGTGTAACGGGTCCCTGGATTTGATGCCTCAGTGTAAGGGGTCCCTGAATTTGATGTCTCAGTGTAAGGGGTCCATGGATTTGATGCCTCAGTGTCTGGGGTCCCTGGATTTGGTAGCTCAGTGGAAGCGGTGCCTGGAGTTGATGCCTCATTGTAAGTGGTCCCAGGATTTAGTGCCTCATTGTAAGGGGTCCCTGGATTTGATGCCTGAGTGTAAGGTATCCCCGAATTTGGTTTCTCAGTGTAAGGAGTCCCCGGATTTGATGCCTCAGTGTAAGGGGTCCCTGGATTTGATGCCTCAGTGTAAGCGGTCCCTGGATTTGGTGCCTCAGTGTAAGGGGTCCATGGATTTGAAGCCTCAGTGTAAGGTATCTCTGGATTTGGTGCCTCAGTGTAAGGGATCCCTGGATTTCATGCCTCATTGTAAGGGGTCCCTGGATTTGGTGTCTCAGTGTAAGGGGTTCCTGGTTTTGGTGCCTCAGTGTAAAGGGTCCCTGGATTTGATGCCTCAGTGTAAGCGGTCCCTGGATTTGGTGCCTCAGTGTAAGGGGTCCCTTGATTTGAAGCCTCAGTGTAAGGGGACCCTGGATTTGATGCATCAGTGTAAGGGGTCCCTGGATTTGATGCCTCAGTGTAAGGGGTCGCTGGATTTGATGCATCAGTGTAAGGGGTCCCTGGATTTGATGTCTCAGTGTAAGTGATCCCTGGATTTGATGCCTCAGTGTAAGGGGTCCGTGAATTTGATGTCTCAGTGTAAGTGATCCCTGGATTTAATGCCTCAGTGTAAGGGGTAACTGGATTTGATGCCTCAGTGTAAGGGGTCCCAGGATTTGATGCATCAGTGTCATGGGATCCCTGGAATTGGTGTCTCAGTGTAAGGGGTCCCTGGATTTGATGCCTCAGTGTAAGGGGTCCCTGGATTTGGTGTCTCAATGGAAGGTTTCCCTGGATTTGATGTCTCAGTGCAAGGGGTCCCTGCATTTGGTGTCTCAGTGTCAGGGGTCGCTGGAATTGAAGCCTCAGTGTAAGGGGTCCCTGGATTTGATGCCTCAGTGCAAGGGGTCCCTCGATTTGATGTCTCAGTATAAGGGGTCCCTTGATTTGATGTCTCAGTGTAAGGGCTCCCTGGATTTGATGTGTCAGTGTAAGGGGTCCCTGGATTTGATGCCTCAGTTTAAGTTATCTTTTGATTTGATTCCTCAGTGTAAGGGGTCCCTGGATTTGGTGCCTCACTGTAAGGGGTCCATGGATTTGATGTTTCAGTGTCAGGGGTCCCTGGATTTGGTAGCTCAGGGTAAGCGGTGCCTGGATTTGATGCCTCATTGTAAGTGGTCCCAGGATTTGGTGCCTCATTGTAATGGGTCCCTGGATTTGATGCCTGAGTGTAAGGTATACCCGAATTTGGTTTCACAGTGGAAGGGTTCCCCGGATTTGATTCCTCAGTGTAAGGAGTCCCTCGATTTGATGCCTCAGTGTAAGGGGTCCCTGGATTTGATGCCTCAGTGGAAGGGGTCTCTGGATTTGATGCCTCAGTGTAAGGGTTCCTGGATTTGATGTCACTGTGTTAAGGGTCCCTGGATTTGATGCCTCAGTGTAAGGGGTCCCTGGATTTGATGACTCAGTGTAAGGGGTCCCTGGATTTGATGCCTCAGTGTGAGGGTTCCTGGATTTGATGTCTCAGTGTAAGGGGTCCCTGGATTTGATGCCTCAGTGGAAGGGGTCCCTGGATTTGAAGCCTCAGTGTAAGGGGTCCCTGGATTTGAAGCCTCAGTGTAAGGGGACCCTGGATTTGATGCCTCACTGTAAATTGTCCCTTTATTTGATGCCTCAGTGTATGGGGTCCCTGGATTTGGTGCCTCATTGTAAGGGGTCCATGGATTTGATGCCTCAGTGTAAGGGGTCCCTGGATTTGATGCCTCAGTGTAAGTGGTCCCTGGATTTGATGCTTCACTGTAAGGGGTCCCGGATTTGATGCCTCAGTGTAAGGGGTTCCTAGATTTGGTGTCTCCGTGTCAGGGGTCGCTGGATTTGGTGCCTTCGTGCAAGCGGTCCCTGGATTTGGTGTCTCAGTGTCAGGAGTCCCTGGATTTGGTGCCTCAGTGTAAGGGGTCCCTTGATTTGATGCCTCAGTGTGAGGGGTGCCTGGATTTGATGCCTCACTGTAAGGGGTCCCTGGATTTGATTTCTCAGTGTAAGGGGTCCCTTGATTTGATGCCTCAGTGTGAGGGGTCCCTGGATTTGATGCCGCACTGTAAGGGGTCCCTGGATTTGATTTCTCAGTGTAAGGGGTCTCTGAATTTGATGTCTGAATGTTAGGGGTCCCTGGATTTGATGCCTCAGTGTACGGGGTCGCTGGATTTTATGCATCAGTGTAAGAGGTCCCTGGATTTGATGTCTCAGTGTTAGGGTTCCCTGGATTAGATGCCTCAATATAACGGGTCCCTGGATTAGATGCCTCAATAAAAGGGGTCCCTGGATTTGATGCCTCTGTGGAAGTGGTCCCTGGATTTGATGCCTCAGTGTAAGGGGTCCCTGGATTTGATGCCTCAGTGTAAGGGGTCGCTGGATTTGGTGCCTCAGTGTAAGGGGTCCCTCGTTTTGATGTATCAGTGTAAGGGGTCGCTGGATTTGATGCCTCAGTTTAAGTAGTCATTTGATTTGATTCCTCAGTGTAAGGGATCACTGGATTTGGTGCCTCACTGTAAGGGGTCCATGGATTTGATGCCTCAGTGTCAGGGGTCCCTGGATTTGATAGCTCAGTGGAAGCGGTGCCTGGATTTGATACCTCATTGTAAGTGGTCCCAGGATTTGGTGCCTCATTGTAATGGGTCCCTGGATTCGATGCCTGAGTGTCAGGTATCCCCGAATTTGGTTTCTCAGTGTGAGGCGTCCCCGGATTTGATTCCTCAGTGTAAGGGGTCCCTGGATTTGAAGCTCAGAGTAAGAGGTCCCTGGATTCGAGGCATCATTGTTCGGGGTCCCTGGATTTGGCGCCTCATTGTAAAGGGTTCCTGTATTTGAGGTCCCAGTGTAAGTTGTCCCTTTATTTGATGCCTCAGTGTAAGTTGTCCCTTTATTTGATGCCTCAGTGTAAAGCGTCCCTGGATTTGATGCTCAGAGTCAGGGGTCCCTGGATTCGATGCCACATTTTAAGGGGTCCCTGGATTTGATGCCTCAGTGTAAGGGGTCCCTGGATTTGATGTAGCATCGTAAGGGGTCCCTGGATTTGATGTCTCATCGTAAGGGGTCCCTGGATTTCATGCCTCAGTGTAAGGGGTCACTGGATTTGATACCTCATTGTAAGGGGTCCCTGGAATTGATTCCTCAGTGTAAGGGGTCCCTGGATTTGATTTCTCATTGTAAGAGCACCCTGGATTTGGTGCCTCAGTGCAAGAGGTCCCTGGATTTGATGCCTCAGTGTAAGATGTCGCTGGTTTTGATGCCTCAGTGTAAGGGGTCCCTGGAATTGATGCCTCAGTGTATGGGGTACCTGGATTTGATGCCACAGTGTAAATGGTCCCTGGATTTTATGCCTCAGTGTAAGGGGTCCCTGGATTTGAATTCTCATTGTAAGGGCTCCGCTGATTTGGTGCCTCAGTGCAAGGGGTCCCTGGATTTGATGCCTCAGTGTAAGGGGTCCCTCGATTTGATGTCTCAATGTAACGGGTCCCTGGATTTGATGCCTCAGTGTAAGCGTTCCCTGGATTTGATGCCTCTGTGTATCCGTCCCTGGATTTGATGCCTCAGTGTCAGGGATCTGTGGATTTGATGTATCAGCCTCAGGGGTCACTGGATTTGATGTCTCAGTGAAAGGGGTCCTTGAATTTGGTGCCTCACTGTAAGGGGTCCGTGGAGTTGGTTCCTCAATGTAAGGGGTCCCTGGATGTGATGCCTCAGTGCAAGTGGTCCCTGGATTTGATTTCTCATTGTAAGGGCTTCCTGGATTTGGTGCCTCAGAGCAAGGGGTCCCTGGATTTGATGCCTCAGTGTAAGATGTCGCTGGGTTTGATGCCTCAGTGTAAGATGTGGCTGTATTTGGTGCCTCAGTGTACGGGGTCCCTGGATTTGGTGCTCAGAGTAAGGGGTTTCTGGATTTGATGCCTCATTGTAAGCGGTCCCTGGATTTGATGCCTCATTGTAAGGGGTCCCTGGATTTTATGTCTCAGTGTAAGGGCTCCCTGGATTTGGTGCCTCATTGCAAGGGGTCCCTGGATTTGATGCCTCAGTGTAAGATGTCGCTGGATTTGATGCCTCACTGTAAGGGATCCCTGTATTTGATGCCTCAGTGTAAGGGGTCCCTCGATTTGTTGTCTCAATGTAAGGGGTCCCTCGTTTTGATGCCTCAGTATAAGTGTTCCCTGGATTTGATGCCTCTGTGTATCCGTCCCTGGATTTGATACCTCAGTGTAAGGGATCTGTGGATTTGATGCCTCAGTGTAAGGGGTCCGTGGAGTTGGTTCCTCAATGAAAGGGGTCCTTGGATTTGATGCCTCAGTGTAAGTGATCCCTGGATTTGATGCCTCAGTGCAAGTGGTCCCTGGATTTGATGTCTCATTGTAAGGGGTCCCCCGATTCGATGTCTCAATGTAAAGGGTCCCTGGATTTGATGCCTCTATGTATCCGTCCCTGAATTTGATGCCTCAGTGTAAGGGATCTGTGTATTTGATGCCACAGTGTAAGGGGTTCCTGGATTTGGTGTCTCAGTGTCAGGATCCCCTGGATTTGGTGCCTTCGTGTAAGCGGTCCCTGGATTTGGTGTCTCAGTGTCAGGAGTCCCTGGATTTGGTGCCTCAGTGTAATGGGATCCCTGGAATTGGTGTCTCAGTGTATGGGGTCCCTGGATTTGATGCATCAGTGTAAGGGGTCCCTGAATTTGGTGTCTCAATGGAAGGTGTCCCTGGATTTGATGTCGCAGTGCAAGTGCTCCCTGCATTTGTTGTCTCAGTGTCAGGGGACCCTGGATTTGATGTTTCAGTGTAAAGGATCCCTGGATTTGATGCATCATTGTAAGGGGTCCTGGATTTGATACCTCAGTGCAAGAGGTCCCTGAATTTGATGTCTCAGTGTAATGGGCCCTTGGATTTGCTGCCTCAGTGTAAGGGGTCGCTGGAATTGATGCCTCAGTGTAAGGGGTCCCTGGATTTGATGCCTCAGTGTAAGCGGTCCCTGGATTTGATGCCTTAGTGTAAGGGGTCCCTGGTTTTGATGCCTCAGTGTAAGGGTTCCCTGGATTTGATGCCTCTGTGTATCCGTCCATGGATTTGAAGCCTCAGTGTAAGGGGTTCCTGGATTTGGTGTCTCAGTGTCATAGGTCCCTGGATTTGGTGCCTCCGTGTAAGCGGTCCCTGGATTTGGTGTCTCAGTGTCAGGATTCCCTGAATTTGGTGCCTCAGTGTATGGGGTCCCTGGATTTGATGCATCAGTGTAAGGGGTCCCTGAATTTGATGCCTCAGTGTAAGTGATCCCTGGATTTGATTCCTCAGTGTAAGGGGTCCGTGGATTTGATGCCTCAGTGTAGGGGGTCCCTGGATTTGATGACTCAGTGTAAGTGGTCCGTTAATTTGATGCCTCTGTGTCAGGGGTCCCTGGATTTGATGCCTCAGTGTTTGGGGTCCCTGGATTTGGTGTCTCAATGGAAGGTGTCCCTGGATTTGATGTCTCAGTGCAAGTGCTCCCTGCATTTGGTGTCTCAGTGTCAGGGGACCCTGGATTTGATGTCTCAGTGCAAGTGGTCCCTGGATTTGATGTCTCATTGTAAGGGCTCCCTGGATTTGGTGCCTCAGTGCAAGGGGTCCCTGGATTTTATGCCTGAGTGTAAGATGTCGCTGGATATGATGCCTCAGTGTAAGGGGTCCCTCGATTTGATGCCTCATTGTCAGGGGTCCCAGTATTTGGTGCCTCAATGTCAGGGATCCCTTGATTTTGTGTCTCAGTGTAAGGGGTCCCTGGATTTGATGCCTCAGTGTAATTGGTGCCTGGGTTTGGTGCCTCAGTGTAAGGGGTCCCTGGATTTGATGCCTCAGTGCAAGGTATCCCCAAATTTGGTTTCTCAGTGTAAGCGGTCCTCGTAGTTGATATTTCAGTGTAAGGGTTCGCTGGATTTGATGCCTCAGTGTAAGGGGTCCCTGGATTTGATGCTCAGAGTAAGGGGTCCCTGGTTTTGGTGCCTCAGTGTAAAGTGTCCCTGGATTTGATGCCTCAGTGTAAGGGGTCCCTGGATTTGATGCCTCAGTGGAAGGGGTCTCTGGATTTGATGCCTCAGTGTAAGGGTTCCTTGATTTGATGTCACTGTGTTAAGGGTCCCTGGATTTGATGCCTCAGTGTAAGGTGTCCCTGGATTTGATGCTTCAGTGTAATTGGTCTTTGGATTTGGTGCCTCCGTGTAAGGGGTTCTTGAATTTGGTGCCTCAGTATAAGGGGTCGCAGGATTTGATGCCTCAGTGTCTGGGGTCCCTGGATTTGATGCCTCATTGTAAGGGGTCCCTGGATTTGATGTCTCAGTGTAAGGGGTCTCTGAATTTGATGTCTGAGTGTAAGGGGTCCCTGGATTTGATGCCTCAGTGTAAGAGGTCGCTGGATTTTATGCATCAGTGTAAGGGGTCCCTGGATTTGATGTCTCAGTGTAAGTGATCCCTGGATTTGATGCCTCAGTGTAAGGGGTCCTTGAATTTGGTGCCTCACTTTAAGTTGTGTTTTGATTTGATTCCTCAGTGTAACGGGTCCCTGGATTTGATGCCTCAGTGTAAGGGGTCCCTGAATTTGATGTCTCAGTGTAAGGGGTCCATGGATTTGATGCCTCAGTGTCTGGGGTCCCTGGATTTGGTAGCTCAGTGGAAGCGGTGCCTGGAGTTGATGCCTCATTGTAAGTGGTCCCAGGATTTAGTGCCTCATTGTAAGGGGTCCCTGGATTTGATGCCTGAGTGTAAGGTATCCCCGAATTTGGTTTCTCAGTGTAAGGAGTCCCCGGATTTGATGCCTCAGTGTAAGGGGTCCCTGGATTTGATGCCTCAGTGTAAGCGGTCCCTGGATTTGGTGCCTCAGTGTAAGGGGTCCATGGATTTGAAGCCTCAGTGTAAGGTATCTCTGGATTTGGTGCCTCAGTGTAAGGGATCCCTGGATTTCATGCCTCATTGTAAGGGGTCCCTGGATTTGGTGTCTCAGTGTAAGGGGTTCCTGGTTTTGGTGCCTCAGTGTAAAGGGTCCCTGGATTTGATGCCTCAGTGTAAGCGGTCCCTGGATTTGGTGCCTCAGTGTAAGGGGTCCCTTGATTTGAAGCCTCAGTGTAAGGGGACCCTGGATTTGATGCATCAGTGTAAGGGGTCCCTGGATTTGATGCCTCAGTGTAAGGGGTCGCTGGATTTGATGCATCAGTGTAAGGGGTCCCTGGATTTGATGTCTCAGTGTAAGTGATCCCTGGATTTGATGCCTCAGTGTAAGGGGTCCGTGAATTTGATGTCTCAGTGTAAGTGATCCCTGGATTTAATGCCTCAGTGTAAGGGGTAACTGGATTTGATGCCTCAGTGTAAGGGGTCCCAGGATTTGATGCATCAGTGTCATGGGATCCCTGGAATTGGTGTCTCAGTGTAAGGGGTCCCTGGATTTGATGCCTCAGTGTAAGGGGTCCCTGGATTTGGTGTCTCAATGGAAGGTTTCCCTGGATTTGATGTCTCAGTGCAAGGGGTCCCTGCATTTGGTGTCTCAGTGTCAGGGGTCGCTGGAATTGAAGCCTCAGTGTAAGGGGTCCCTGGATTTGATGCCTCAGTGCAAGGGGTCCCTCGATTTGATGTCTCAGTATAAGGGGTCCCTTGATTTGATGTCTCAGTGTAAGGGCTCCCTGGATTTGATGTGTCAGTGTAAGGGGTCCCTGGATTTGATGCCTCAGTTTAAGTTATCTTTTGATTTGATTCCTCAGTGTAAGGGGTCCCTGGATTTGGTGCCTCACTGTAAGGGGTCCATGGATTTGATGTTTCAGTGTCAGGGGTCCCTGGATTTGGTAGCTCAGGGTAAGCGGTGCCTGGATTTGATGCCTCATTGTAAGTGGTCCCAGGATTTGGTGCCTCATTGTAATGGGTCCCTGGATTTGATGCCTGAGTGTAAGGTATACCCGAATTTGGTTTCACAGTGGAAGGGTTCCCCGGATTTGATTCCTCAGTGTAAGGAGTCCCTCGATTTGATGCCTCAGTGTAAGGGGTCCCTGGATTTGATGCCTCAGTGGAAGGGGTCTCTGGATTTGATGCCTCAGTGTAAGGGTTCCTGGATTTGATGTCACTGTGTTAAGGGTCCCTGGATTTGATGCCTCAGTGTAAGGGGTCCCTGGATTTGATGACTCAGTGTAAGGGGTCCCTGGATTTGATGCCTCAGTGTGAGGGTTCCTGGATTTGATGTCTCAGTGTAAGGGGTCCCTGGATTTGATGCCTCAGTGGAAGGGGTCCCTGGATTTGAAGCCTCAGTGTAAGGGGTCCCTGGATTTGAAGCCTCAGTGTAAGGGGACCCTGGATTTGATGCCTCACTGTAAATTGTCCCTTTATTTGATGCCTCAGTGTATGGGGTCCCTGGATTTGGTGCCTCATTGTAAGGGGTCCATGGATTTGATGCCTCAGTGTAAGGGGTCCCTGGATTTGATGCCTCAGTGTAAGTGGTCCCTGGATTTGATGCTTCACTGTAAGGGGTCCCGGATTTGATGCCTCAGTGTAAGGGGTTCCTAGATTTGGTGTCTCCGTGTCAGGGGTCGCTGGATTTGGTGCCTTCGTGCAAGCGGTCCCTGGATTTGGTGTCTCAGTGTCAGGAGTCCCTGGATTTGGTGCCTCAGTGTAAGGGGTCCCTTGATTTGATGCCTCAGTGTGAGGGGTGCCTGGATTTGATGCCTCACTGTAAGGGGTCCCTGGATTTGATTTCTCAGTGTAAGGGGTCCCTTGATTTGATGCCTCAGTGTGAGGGGTCCCTGGATTTGATGCCGCACTGTAAGGGGTCCCTGGATTTGATTTCTCAGTGTAAGGGGTCTCTGAATTTGATGTCTGAATGTTAGGGGTCCCTGGATTTGATGCCTCAGTGTACGGGGTCGCTGGATTTTATGCATCAGTGTAAGAGGTCCCTGGATTTGATGTCTCAGTGTTAGGGTTCCCTGGATTAGATGCCTCAATATAACGGGTCCCTGGATTAGATGCCTCAATATAAGGGGTCCCTGGATTTGATGCCTCTGTGGAAGTGGTCCCTGGATTTGATGCCTCAGTGTAAGGGGTCCCTGGATTTGATGCCTCAGTGTAAGGGGTCGCTGGATTTGGTGCCTCAGTGTAAGGGGTCCCTCGTTTTGATGTATCAGTGTAAGGGGTCGCTGGATTTGATGCCTCAGTTTAAGTAGTCATTTGATTTGATTCCTCAGTGTAAGGGATCACTGGATTTGGTGCCTCACTGTAAGGGGTCCATGGATTTGATGCCTCAGTGTCAGGGGTCCCTGGATTTGATAGCTCAGTGGAAGCGGTGCCTGGATTTGATACCTCATTGTAAGTGGTCCCAGGATTTGGTGCCTCATTGTAATGGGTCCCTGGATTCGATGCCTGAGTGTCAGGTATCCCCGAATTTGGTTTCTCAGTGTGAGGCGTCCCCGGATTTGATTCCTCAGTGTAAGGGGTCCCTGGATTTGAAGCTCAGAGTAAGAGGTCCCTGGATTCGAGGCATCATTGTTCGGGGTCCCTGGATTTGGCGCCTCATTGTAAAGGGTTCCTGTATTTGAGGTCCCAGTGTAAGTTGTCCCTTTATTTGATGCCTCAGTGTAAGTTGTCCCTTTATTTGATGCCTCAGTGTATGGGGTCCCTGAATTTGGTGCCTCATTGTAAGGGGTCCATGGATTTGATGCCTCAGTGTAAGGGGTCCCAGGATTTGGTGCCTCAGTTTAAGGGGTCCCTGGATTTGATGCCTCATTGTAAGGGGTCCCAGGATTTGGTGTCTCAGTGTAAGGGGTCCCTGGATTTGATGCCTCAGTGTAAGGGGTCCCTGGATTTGATGCCTCAGTGTAATTGGTCCCTGGATTTGGTGCCTCAGTGTAAGGGGTCTTTGAATTTGGTGCCTCACTGTAAGAGGTACGTGGAGTTGGTTCCTCAATGTAAGGGGTCCCTGGATTTGATGCCTCAGTGTAAGTGGTCCCTGGATTTGATGCTTCACTATAAGGGGTCACTGGATTTGATGCCTCAGTGTAAGGGGTTCCTGGATTTGGTGTCTCAGTGTCAGGGGTCCCTGGATTTGGAGTCTTCGTGCAAGCGGTCCCTGGATTTGATGTCTCAGTGTCAGGAGTCCCTGGATTTGGTGCCTCAGTGTAACGGGTCCCTTGATTTGATGCCTCAGTGTAAGGGGTCCCTGGATTTGATGCATCCGTGTAAAGGTCGCTGAATTTGATGTCTCAGTGTAAGGGGTCCCTGGATTTGATGCCTCAGTGTAAGGGATCGCTGGATGTTATGCATCAGTGTAAGGGGTCCCTGGATTTGATGTCTCAGTGTAAGTGATCCCTGGATTTGATGCCTCAGTGTAAGGGGTCCGTGGATTTGATGCCTCAGTGTAAGGGGTCCCTGGATTTAATGCCTCAGTGTAAGTGGTCCCAAGATTTGATGCATCAGTGTAATGGGATCCCGGGAATTGGTGTCTCAGTGTAACGGGACCCTGGATTTGATGCCTCAGTGTAAGGGGTCCCTGGATTTGGTGTCTCAATGGAAGGTTTCCCTGGATTTGATGTCTCAGTGCAAGCGGTCACTGCATTTGGTGTCTCAGTGTCAGGAGTCGCAGGAATTGATGCCTCAATGTAAGGGGTCCCTGGATTTGATGCCGCAGTGTAAGTGTTCCCTGGATTTGATGCCTCAGTGTAAGGGGCCCCTGGATTTGATGCCTCAGGGTAAGGGGTCCCAGGATTTGATGCATCAGTGTAATGGGGTCCCTGGATTTGGTGTCTCAGTGTAAGCGTTCCCTGGATTTGATGCCTCAGTATAACGGGTCCCTGGATTTGATGCCTCAATATAAGGGGTCCCTGGATTTGATGCCTCAGTGGAAGTGGTCCCTGGATTTGATGCCTCAGTGTCAGGGATCCCTGGATTTGGTAGCTCAGTGTAAGCGGTGACTGGATTTGATGCCTCATTGTAAGTGGCCCGAGGATTTGGTGCCTCATTGTAATGGGTCCCTGGATTCGAAGCCTGAGTGTAAGGTATCCGCGAATTTGGTTTCTCAGTGTAAGGGGTCCTCGGATTTGATTCCTCATGTAAGGGGTCCCTGGATTTGAAGCTCAGAGTAAGGGGTCCCTGGATTTGATGCCTCATTGTAAGGGGTCCCTGTATTTGAAGCCTCAGTGTAAGGGGTCCGTGGATTTGATGCCTCAGTGTAAGTTGTCACTTGATTTGGTGTCTCAGTGTAAGGGGACCCTGGATTTGATGCCACAGTGTAGGGGGTCCCTGGATTTGATGCTTCAGTGTAATTGGTCCCTGGATTTGGTGCCTCAGTGTAAGGGGTCACTGGATTTGATGCCTCAGTGCAAGGTATCCACCAAATTTGGTTTCTCAGTGTAAGGGGTCCCCGGATTTGATTCTTCAGTGTAAGGGGTCGCTGGATTTGATGCCTCAGTGTAAGGGGTCGCTGGATTTGATGCTAAGAGTAAGAGGTCCCTGGATTTGCTGCCTCATTGTAAGGGGTCCATGGATTTGGTGCATCAGTGTAAAGGTTCCCTGGATGTGGTCTCGCAGTGTAAGGGGTCCCTTGAATTGATGTCTCAGTGTAAGGGGACGCTGGATTTGATGCTCAGAGTAAGAGATCCCTGGATTCGATGCGTCATTGTAAGGCGTCCCTGGATTTGGTGCCTTATTGTAAAGGGTCCCTCTATTTGATGTCTCAGTGTAAAGGTTCCCTGGATTTGAAGCCTCAGTGTAAGGGGTCCCTGGATTTGATGTCTTAGTGTAAGTGGTCCCTGCATTTGATGCCTCTGTGTAAGGGGTCCCTGGATTTGATGCCTCAGTGTAAGGGGTCCATGGATTTGGTGCCACAGTGTGAGGGGTCTCTGGATTTGATGTCTCATTGTAAGGGGTCCCAGGATTTGGTGCCTCATTGTCAGGGATCCCTGAATTTGGTCTATCAGTGTAAGGGGTCCGTGGATTTGATGCCTCAATGTAAGTTGTCCCTTGATTTGGTGTCGCTGTGAAAGGGGTCCCTGGATTTGATGCCTCAGTGTAAGGGTTCCCTGGATTTGATGCTTCAGTGTAATTGGTCCCTGGATTTGGTGCCTCAGTGTAAGGGGTCCCTGGAATTGATGCCTCATTGTAAAGGGTCCCTGGATTTGGTGTCTCACTGTAAGGGGTCCCTGGTTTTGTTGCCTCAGTGTAAAGGGTCCCTGGATGTCGTGTCGCAGTGTAAGGGGTCCCTGGATTTGATGTCTCAGTGTATGGGGTCCCTGGATTTCATGCCTCAGTGTAAGGGTTCCCTGGATTTGATGCTTCAGTGTAATTGGTCCCTGTATTTGATGTCTCAATGTAAAGTTTCCCTGGATTTGATGCCTCAGTGCAAGGGGTCGCTGGATTTGAAGCCTCAAAGTAAGGGGTCCCTGGATTTGATGTATCAGTGTAAGTGGTCCCTGGATTTGATGCCTCAGTTTAAGGGGTCCCTGGATTTGATGCCTCAGTGTAAGGGGTCCCTGGATTTGGTGCCTTGTTGTAAGGGGTCCATGGATTTGATGCCTCAGTGTAAGGGGTCCCTGGATTTGGTGCCTCAGTGTCAGGGGTCCCTGGATTTGATTCCTCATTGTAATGGGTCCCAGGATTTGGTGCCTCATTGTCAGGGATCCCTGAATTTGGTCTATCAGTGTAAGGGGTCCGTGGATTTGATGCCTCAATGTAAGTTGTCCCTTGATTTGGTGTCTCAGTGTAAGTGATCCCTGGATTTGATGCCTCAGTGTAAGGGGTCCCTGGATTTGGTGTCTCAATGGAAGGTTTCCCTGGATTTGATGTCTCAGTGCAAGGGGTCCCTGCATTTGTTGTCTCAGTGTCAGGGGTCGCTGGAATTGATGCCTCAGTGTAAGGGGTCCCTGGATTTGATGCCGCAGTGCAAGGTATCCCCAAATTTGGTTTCTCAGTGTAAGGGGTCCCCGGATTTTATTCTTCAGTGTAAGGGGTCCCTGGATTTGGTGTCTCAGTGTAAGGGGTCCCTGGATTTGGTGTCTCAGTGTAAGGGGTCTCTGGTTTTGGTGCCGCAGTGTAAAGGGTCCCAGGATTTGATGCATCAGTGTAATGGGATCCCTGGAATTGGTGTCTCAGTGTAAGGGGTCCCTGGATTTGATGCCTCAGTGTTAGGGGTCCCTGGATTTGGTGTCTCAATGGAAGGTTTCCCTGGATTTGATGTCTCAGTGCAAGGGGTCCCTGCATTTGTTGTCTCAGTGTCAGGGGTCGCTGGAATTGATGCCTCAGTGTAAGGGGTCCCTGGATTTGATGCCGCAGTGCAAGGTATCCCCAAATTTGGTTTCTCAGTGTAAGGGGTCCCCGGATTTCATTCTTCAGTGTAAGGGGTCCCTGGATTTGGTGTCTCAGTGTAAGGGGTCCCTGGATTTGGTGTCTCAGTGTAAGGGGTCCCTGGTTTTGGTGCCGCAGTGTAAAGGGTCCCTGGATGTCGTGTCGCAGTGTCAGGGGTCCCTGGATTTTATGTCTCAGTGCAAGGGGTCCCTGGATTTCATGCCACAGTGTAAGGGGTCCCTGGATTTGATGCATCATTGTAAGGGGTCCCTGAATTTGATGTCTCAGTGTAAGGGGTCGCTGGATTTGATGCTCAGAGTAAGAGATCCCTGGATTCGATGCATCATTGTAAGGCGTCCCTGGATTTGGCGCCTCATTGTAACGGGTCCCTGTATTTGATGTCTCAGTGTAAAGGTACCCTGGATTTGATGCCTCAGTGTAAGGGGTCGCTGGATTTGATGCCTCAGTGTAAGGGGTCCCTGGATTTGATGTCTCAGTGAAAGTGGTCGCTGGATTTGATGCCTAATTGTAGGTGGTCCCTGGATTTGATGCCTCAGTGTAAGGAGTCCCTGGATTTGATGCCTCAGTGTAAGGGGTCCGTGGACTTGATGCTTCTGTGTGAGGAGTCCCTGGATTTAATGCCTCCGTGTAAGGGATCCCTGGATTTGATGGCACAGTGTAAGGGGTCCCAGGATTTGATGCCTCAGTGTAAGGAGTCCCTGGATTTGATGCCTCAGTTTAAGGGTTCCCTGGATTTGATGCCCCAGTGTAAGGGTCCCTGGATTTGATGCCTCAGTGTAAGTGGTTCCAGGATTTGAAGCATCAGTGTAATGGGGTCCCTGGATTTGGTGTCTCAGTGTCAGGGCTCCCTGGATTTGGTGTATCAGTGTCAGGGGTCCCTGGATTTGAAGCCTCAGTATAAGTTGTCCTTTCATTTGATTCATCCGTGTAAGGGGTCCCTGGATTTGAGGCCTCATTGTAAGGGGTCCCTGGATTTGGTGTCTCAGTGTAAGGGGTCTCTGGTTTTGGTGCCGATGTGTAAAGGGTCCCTGGATGTGCTGTCGCAGTGTAAGGGGTCCCTGGATTTTGTGTGTCAAGTTTCAGGGGTCCCAGGATATGGTGCCTTATTGTAACGGGTCCCTGGATGTGGTGCCTCAGTGCAAAGAGTCCCTGGATTTGGTGCCTCAGTGTAAGGGGTCTTGGATTTGATGCCTCAGTGTATGGGGTCCCTGGATTTGATGTCTCAGTGTAAGGGGTCCCTGGATTTGATGCATCATAGTAAGGGGTCCTTGGATTTGAAGTGTCAGTGTAAGGGGGCCCTGATTTGATGCCTCAGTGTAAGTGATCCCTGGATTTGATGCTTCACTGTAATTGGTCCCTGGATTTGGTGCCTCAGTATAAGGGGCTCCTGGATTTGATGCCTCAGTGTAAGGTGTCCCTGGATTTGATGCTCAGAGTAAGGGGTCCCTGGATTTGATGTATCATTGTAAGGGGTCCCCGGATTTGGTGCCTCAGTGTAAAGGGTCCCTGGATTTGACGCCTCAGTTTAAGTTGTCCTTTGATTTGATGTCTCAGTGTAAGGGCTCACTGGATTTGGTGCCTCAATGTAAGGGGTCCATGGATTTGATGCCTCATTGTAAGGGGTCCCTGGATTTGGTAGCTCAGTGCAAGCGATCATTGATTTTGATTCCTCATTGTAAGAGGTCCCAGGATTTGGTGCCTCATTGTAAGGGATCCCTGGATTTGGTGTATCAGTGTAAGGGGTCGCTGGATTTGATGCCTCAGTATAAGTTGTCCCTTGATTTGATGTCTCAGTGTAAGGGGTCCCTGGATTTGATACTTCAGTGTAAGTGGTCCCTGGATTTGATGCCTCAGTGTAAGGGGTCCCTGGATTTGATTCCTCAGTGTGAGATATCCCCGAATTTGGTTTCTCATTGTAAGCGGTCCCTGTATTTGCTGTCTCAGTGTAAAGGGTCCCTGGATTTGATGCCTCAGTGTAGGGAGTTCCTGGATTTGATGCCTCAGTGAAAGGGGTCCAAGGATTTGCTGCCTCAAAGGAAGGGGTCCCTGGATTTGATGCTTCAGTGTAATTGGTCCCTGGATTTGGTGCCTCAGTGTGAGGGGCTCTTGGATTTGATGCCTCATTGCAAGGTCTCCCCGAATTTGGTTTCTCAGTGTTAGCGGTCCCAGGATTTGATTCTTCAGTGTAAGGGGTCGCTGGATTTGATGCCTCAGTGTATGGGGTCCGTGGATTTGGGAGCTCAGTGTAAGCGGTCATTGGATTTGATGCCTCATTGTAAGTGGTCCCAGGATTTGGTGCCTCATTGTAAGGTATCACTGGATTTTGTGTTACAGTGTAAGGTGTCCCTGGATTTGATGCCTCTGTATAAGTTGTCACTTGATTTGGTGTCTCAGTGTAAGGGGTCCCTGGATTTGATGCATCAGTGTAAGTGGTCCCTGGGTTTGGTGCCTCAGTGTAAGGGGTCCCTGGATTTGATTCCTCAGTGTAAGGTATCCCCGAATTCGGTTTCTCAGTGTAAGGGGTCCCCGGATTTGTTCCTCAGTGTAAGGGGTCGCTGGATTTGATGCCTCAGTGTAAGAGGTCCTTGGATTTGATGCCTCAGTGACAGGGGTCCCTGGATTCGATGCCTCAGTGTAAGGCATCCCTGGATTTGATGTCTCAGTGTAATGGGTCCATGGATTTGCTGCCTCAGAGGAAAGGGGTCCCTGGATTTGATGCCTCAGTGTAAGGGGTCCTTGGATTTGATGCCTCAGTGTAAGGGGTCACTGGATTTGATGCCTCAGTGTAAGGGGTCCCTGGATTTGATGCCTCAGTGCAAGGGGTCCATGGATTTGGTGGCTCAGTGCAAGTTGTCCCTGGATTTGATGTCTCATTGTAATGGCTCCCTCGATTTAATGTCTCAGTGTAAGGGGTCCGTGGATTTGATGTCTCAGTGTAAGTGGTCCCTGGATGTGATGCCTCATTGTAAGGGGTCCCAGGATTTGCTGTATCAGTGTAAATGGTCCCTGGATTTGATGCCTCAGTGTCAGTTGTCCCTTAATTTGATGCCTCATTGTAAGGGGTCCATGGATTTGATGCCTCAGTGTTAGGGGTCCCTGGATTTGGTGCCTCAGTGTAAGGGGTCCCTGGATTTGATGCCTCATTGTAAGGGGTCCCAGGATTTGGTGCCTCATTGTCAGGGATCCCTGGATTTGTTGTATCAGTGTAAGGGGTCCGTGGATTTGATGCCTCAGTGTAAGTTGTCCCTTGATTTGGTGTCTCAGTGTAAGGGGTCTCTGGATTTGATGCTTCAGTGTAATTGGTCCCTGGATTTGGTGCCTCATTGTAAGGGGTCCCTGGATTTGGCGCCTCATTGTAAAGGGTCCCTGGATTTGATGCCTCAGTGAAAGGGGTCCCGAGATTTGATGCCTCAGTGTAAGGGTTCCCTAGATGTAATGCCTCAGTGTAAGGGGTCCCTGGATTTGATGTCTCAGTGTAAGGGCTCCCTGGATTTGGTGCCTCTGTGTAAGGTTCCCTGGATTTGGTGTCACAATGTAAGTGGTCCCTGGGTTTGGTGTCACAATGTTTGTGGTCCCTGGATTTGGTGTCTCAGTGAAAGTGGTCGCTGGATTTGATGCCTAATTGTAGGTGGTCCCTGGATTTGTTGCCTCAGTGTAAGGAGTCCCTGGATTTGATGCCTCAGTGTAAGGGGTCCGTGGACTTGATGCTTCTGTGTAAGGGGTCCCTGGATTTAATGCCTCCGTGTAAGGGATCCCTGGATTTGATGGCTCAGTGTAAGGGGTCCCAGGATTTGATGCCTCAGTGTAAGGATACCTGGATTTGATGCCTCAGTTTAAGGGTTCCCTGGATTTGATGCCTCAGTGTAAGGCTCCCTGGATTTGATGCCTCAGTGTAAGTGGTTCCAGGATTTGAAGCATCAGTGTAATGGGGTCCCTCGATTTGGTGTCTCAGTGTCAGGGCTCCCTGGATTTGGTGTACCAGTGTCAGGGGTCCCTGGATTTGAAGCCTCAGTATAAGTTGTCCTTTCATTTGATTCATCCGTGTAAGGGGTCCCTGGATTTGAGGCCTCATTGTAAGGGGTCCCTGGATTTGGTGTCTCATTGTAAGGGGTCTCTGGTTTTGGTGCCGATGTGTAAAGGGTCCCTGGATGTGCTGTCGCAGTGTAAGGGGTCCCTGGATTTTGTGTGTCACGTTTCAGGTGTACCAGGATATGGTGCCTTATTGTAACGGGTCCCTGGATGTGGTGCCTCAGTGTAAGTGATCCCTGGATTTGATGCTTCACTGTAATTGGTCCCTGGATTTGGTGCCTCAGTATATGGGGCTCCTGGATTTGATGGCTCAGTGTAAGGTGTCCCTGGATTTGATGCTCAGAGTAAGGGGTCCCTGGATTTGATGTATCATTGTAAGGGGTCCCCGGATTTGGTGCCTCAGTGTAAAGGGTCCCTGGATTTGACGCCTCAGTTTAAGTTGTCCTTTGATTTGATGTCTCAGTGCAAGGGCTCACTGGATTTGGTGCCTCAATGTAAGGGGTCCATGGATTTGATGCCTCATTGTAAGGGGTCCCTGGATTTGGTAGCTCAGTGTAAGCGATCATTGATTTTGATGCCTCATTGTAAGAGGTCCCAGGATTTGGTGCCTCATTGTAAGGGATCCCTGGATTTGGTGTATCAGTGTAAGGGGTCGCTGGATTTGATGCCTCAGTATAAGTTGTCCCTTGATTTGATGTCTCAGTGTAAGGGGTCCCTGGATTTGATACTTCAGTGTAAGTGGTCCCTGGATTTGATGCCTCAGTGTAAGGGGTCCCTGGATTTGATTCCTCAGTGTGAGATATCCCCGAATTTGGTTTCGCATTGTAAGGGGTCCCTGTATTTGCTGTCTCAGTGTAAAGGGTCCCTGGATTTGATGCCTCAGTGTAAGGAGTTCCTGGATTTGATGCCTCAGTGAAAGGGGTCCATGGATTTGCTACCTCAAAGAAAGGGGTCCCTGGATTTGATGCTTCAGTGTAATTGGTCCCTGGATTTGGTGCCTCAGTGTGAGGGGCTCTTGGATTTGATGCCTCATTGCAAGGTCTCCCCGAATTTGGTTTCTCAGTGTTAGCGGTCCCAGGACTTGATTCTTCAGTGTAAGGGGTCGCTGGATTTGATGCCTCAGTGTATGGGGACCGTGGATTTGGTAGCTCAGTGTAAGCGGTCATTGGATTTGATGCCTCATTGTAAGTGGGCCCAGGATTTGGTGCCTCATTGTAAGGTATCACTGGATTTGGTGTTACAGTGTAAGGTGTCCCTGGATTTGATGCCTCTATATAAGTTGTCACTTGATTTGGTGTCTCAGTGTAAGGGGTCCCTGGATTTGATGCATCAGTGTAAGTGGTCCCTGGGTTTGGTGCCTCAGTGTAACGGGTCCCTGGATTTGATTCCTCAGTGTAAGGTATCCCCGAATTCGGTTTCTCAGTGTAAGGGGTCCCCGGATTTGTTCCTCAGTGTAAGGGGTCGCTGGATTTGATGCCTCAGTGTAAGAGGTCCTTGGATTTGATGCCTCAGTGACAGGGGTCCCTGGATTCGATGCCTCAGTGTAAGGCATCCCTGGATTTGATGTCTCAGTGTAATAGGTCCATGGATTTGCTGCCTCAGAGGAAAGGGGTCCCTGGATTTGATGCCTCAGTGTAAGGGGTCCTTGGATTTGATGCCTCAGTGTAAGGGGTCCCTGGATTTGATGCCTCAGTGTAAGGGGTCCATGGATTTGGTGGCTCAGTGCAAGTTGTCCCTGGATTTGATGTCTCATTGTAATGGCTCCCTCGATTTAATGTCTCAGTGTAAGGGGTCCGTGGATTTGATGTCTCAGTGTAAGTGGTCCCTGGATGTGATGCCTCATTGTAAGGGGTCCCAGGATTTGCTGTATCAGTGTAAATGGTCCCTGGATTTGATGCCTCAGTGTCAGTTGTCCCTTAATTTGATGCCTCATTGTAAGGGGTCCATGGATTTGATGCCTCAGTGTAAGGGGTCCCTGGATTTGGTGCCTCAGTGTAAGGGGTCCCTGGATTTGATGCCTCATTGTAAGGGGTCCCAGGATTTGGTGCCTCATTGTCAGGGATCCCTGGATTTGTTGTATCAGTGTAAGGGGTCCGTGGATTTGATGCCTCAGTGTAAGTTGTCCCTTGATTTGGTGTCTCAGTGTAAGGGGTCCCTGGATTTGATGCTTCAGTGTAATTGGTCCCTGGATTTGGTGCCTCATTGTAAGGGGTCCCTGGATTTGGCGCCTCATTGTAAAGGGTCCCTGGATTTGATGCCTCAGTGAAAGGGGTCCCGAGATTTGATGCCTCAGTGTAAGGGGTCCCTAGATTTCATGCCTCAGTGTAAGGGGTCCCTGGATTTGATGTCTCAGTGTAAGGGCTCCCTGGATTTGGTGCCTCTGTGTAAGGTTCCCTGGATTTGGTGTCACAATGTAAGTGGTCCCTGGGTTTGGTGTCACAATGTTTGTGGTCCCTGGATTTGGTGTCACAATGTAAGAGAATCTTGGATTTGTTTACAACAGTACCTCGTCATTGGGACTGTGGACAACCCCGCAGCGCATTCAGCACAGACAGATCCCATTAAATTATTCCCAATTAACACTACCCATATTAATTCACCAGAAACAGCCCAGTGCCCGCAAGGAACTGCTGCTCCTCATTTAGCTTCAGTGGAACACAGTGCAAAACATTTGAAAAGAAAAATAAATCCTTCATAGTTCAACAAAGGCAATTAAGGGACAGTAAATCCCACTGATTCATACACCTCTTTCACCCCTACTCTCCAACTACCCCTCGCCAACTACTACTTCACCACTACTTACTAAATCCATCACCCCAACTCCTCTATCAACCCATTTCTTTCAAACCATCACCCCAACTCCTCTTTCAGCCTTTTCTCCAAACCCACCTCCTCCAACTCCTCTTTCATTCTTACAGTTTCATTTTCAACATCACTTGCACAAGTCATCCACACTGGATGTAAATCTGAGGAGCTGCTGTGTGACGGTGACATGATCACTGGACAATAAAGTGCAGAGACTGATGGGTGGTTGCTCATTACCCTCGGTGAGATTTAATCCCTTTCCCACAGTATACTGCGCACAGATGGTCACCTTGGTAACGGAATGGTCAGTGTGACATCAGTTTCTAAAGAAGAGAACACAATACAATGGGTCATCAATAAATGGTAAAGAGATTAAACACTCTGCAATTACATCGTAAATAATAGGAAATAAAATGCTGAAAAATAACTGGTGAAGAAAATAGCTTATCTCTGTGGATTTCAATAATAAACAATAATAATGATGTGTTTAGTTTACACACACACAAATATACACATATATATATAGAAAGACTTTGTGTACACACATTTCAGTTGTTGTGCTTAAGCTGATGCAATATGTTTTCTTAGGTCTTGCGTCAGGATATAAAGAGACTGCACACTATTGCTCCTCCCGCTGCCTGGGGGAATGGAGCAGATATTGAAAGGGACAGAGACTCCCTTTTCTCTGCCTAGTTATACTTAAAAGAACAGTCCGGTTTATCTCGGAGTGTTGGACGACTTCACAAGCCGAGCTCCCATTAACAGTCGCTCCCTTCAGTACTGTGCATTGATTGCAAAGCTGTTTAGCTTCAGTGGCGAGTTTTTCGATAATGTCTCATTGTTTTTAATGATCCATTTGATTTGCTTTTCTAATTTGAAAGGATTTCAGAATCGTGCATTGTGACGAAGGCTTTGTTTAAAGGTAGATTAAAATTTGTTTGGAAAATATTCTTTCTAACCCTCGCCCAACCCCACAAATTTTAGAGCATTCTGCAATACTGACTGCGATGGTCCCAAGTTCGGTCCTTGATCTTGGCTGTAAGTTGTTCTCAGTCAAGGCAGCGGGTCAGCGGTTATAATTGTCCTCACTACCACTGGGCTAAATATGAGTAAAATTTATCCAGTGCCCTTGCTCTTGATACCGATCCAGTGACATCAAATGGGGAGTGTGTGGATGTCATTTGAGGGCAGGATTGAATTCAGCTCTGATGCCTATCACAGTGGAAATTTCTATCCTGTACTTAAAGTAACAACTTTTGTAATCTCTATTTAGAGGGTATTAGAAGGGAAGCATCTGCAGCTGGGAATATCAAACCAACCAACACGTCAAGATTTGAGGGATTCATCAGGATCACCTTATCATCAGCCTTTGGAAAAACACCAATCACAGTGGGCAGAAACAGGACACATGTTCTGTGTGTGGATGCACCTTCAACCAATCGTCTAACCTGTGAGACTCGTGTGCCCAGCTGACTCAACACTGCAAATGTGGGGACAGTGGGAATGGATGCAGATGCGCGTCGGGTGAAAACACATCAGGGAGAGACCATTTAGTAATTGAGTGTGGAAAGAGATGCAGTCGCTTATCTCAACAACTGCTGTGTGCACATGTAAGTGCTGTCGCTGAAAGTGATTAACAGACTGGGTTTTGTGTTCAATCATCCCGGGCGTGTTCGCTATCCCTAACCTGGACACCAAGGCAAAGAGAGACACTCTGGAATATGTGGGGATCTCGGACTTGTTTCTGAGAGTAACCAAAGGCATGCGAACTGAAACAATCTAGAGTTAGAATGGAGAAAAGACCCAAAATGGAGCAGTCGGTAACAGGACATCAATAGTCTGCTCTTATCATAGAAATATCAAATATTGACACATTGTGTTATTTGATATATCAAATAATAAACTCCAGCCAAGTTTTCGGAATTATTAACATCAGCAGAAACAAATCCCAACTGACAGAACGAACACGGTTCAGTGATTAACAACAGTAATAACAGTAGATTCCAAACCCTGCAGTCACTTGTGAACTACCAAATCAGATGACTGAGTGAATCCTTCCCACACTTCCCCAGTGTGAACTCCCTGGGGTTTCAGCAGTACGGATGACTGATTGAAGCCCTGCCCATACATGGAGCAGGAGAACGGCCTCTCTCCGGTGTGACTGTGACAATGCATTACTCGATCAGACGTGGAACTGAATCCCTTCCCACAGTCTCCACATTTCCACGGTTTCTCCATGGTGTGAGTGTCCTTTTATCTCTCCAGATTGGACGAGCAGTTGAAATTCCGTCCTCACCATCAGTCGACTCAGTGAGTGTCAGCAGGATTTCCACTGTGGTAGGCATCAGAGCCGAGTCCAATCCTACCCTCAAATGACATCCATACACTTCCCAATTGATGTCACTGGATCAGTATTAAGAGCAACTGCAGTAGCTAAATTTTACTCATATTTACCCCAGTGGTACTGAGGACAATTATAACCCCTGAACTGCTGCCTTAGCTGAGATCAACTAACAGCCCAGATCAAGGACCGAACTTGGCACCTTCCCAGTCAGTATTGCAGAGTATTCTAAAATTTGGGAGCTGAGGGAGGGTTGGAAAGAATATTTTGAATGAAATTTTACTCCACCTTCAAACAAAATCTTTGTCAAACTGCACAATTCTGAAATTTTGACAAATTAGACAAGCAAGTCAAATGGATTATAAAAAAAATGTGACATTTTAGAAAGGCTCAAGTCACTGAAATAGACGGCTTTACAATCACAGCACAGTACAGAAGGGAGAGAATGGTAATGGTAGCTCGGTTCGTGAAGTCCGCCAAAACTCTAAGATAAATTGGACTGTTCCTTTAAGTATAAAAAGGCAAAGAAAAGAGAGTCCCTGTTCCTTTAAATAGCGACCCCAATTCCCCGGGCAGTGGGAGGAGTAACGGCGCGCTATCTCTTGAGATACTGAAACAGCAAACACCGCCTGATGGCTTCCCGTGGGTTCCTAAAGTCCGAAGAAATAAAATTGCATCAGGTTAAGTGCAACAATTGAAAAAAATGCGCACAGAGTCGTGTGTGTGTGAACAAAACACATCATTCTTAATGTTTGATAGAGATAAGCTATTATCTGCACCAGTTATTATCCAGCATTTTATTGCCTATTATTTACAATGTAATTGCAGAGTGTTTAATTCATTTACCATTTATTGATGACCCATTGTCTTGTGTGCTATTGTTTAGAAAGTGATGTCAGAATGACCATTCCGTTACCAAGGTGACCAGGTCTGTCCGCAGTGTTCAGTGGGAAGGTGATTAAATCTTTGCTCTGGGGTTTGGAAGCTGTGGGAACATTGGCGCTAAATCACACGTTTTAACGTGAAATATGTCTGTTTTCTCACATGTCGAGTGACTGTGAGTAAAGAATGGAGGGGCTCGTCCGCGCTTTGTACTCAGGACCTCTCGCATATCAAATGTGATCATCCCAAAGCAAGAATCATATCCCTAGACCAACGAGCCGCCAACAGTGAAGAGCGTAGCTCTCAGATTCTGACGGTAGTGAGAAAAGGTATTGGGCCCATCGTGCTTGTGCTGTCCCTCAGAGACTTATCTAATTAGTCCCCCTCTCCATAGTCCTACAAATGTTATTCCTTTGACGAATATATTATTAATTTGAGACATGACATGAGCAAGGTGCAGCATCCTTGTCAGTAAAAGGGAAATTTGGCGATGAGGTTAAATGTGATTGACAAAACAACTCGGGTGGTCAAAGCTGCAACACAATAATGACGAAAATGGGATTCGAATCCGTGCATGCAGAGAACAATGAATTAGCAGTGCATCGCCTTAACCTCTCGACCACCTCGTCTCTTATTTACCCGAGCTTCAGCCATTTAATTTCCTTCTTTTTGTTTCCAAACACAAATAATGTGCTGGAAAGTCCACCTCACAGCTTGCTCTGCCCGTGCAACCAGATCGACAATGATCAAAACGTGCCATTTGATTCTTAAAGCAAACAGCCTTCCTTTACTTCCGGTGAGTGACTGGAAGAGATGGTTGGTTTTTCGGCAGAATCACAACAAAGAAAATAACATTTCACGCAGCGAATTAATTGACCGCCTCAGGACACGAACCTGCAATTTTGTAATAAAGTCGCAGCGACAATCGAAGTCAAACGCCTTATAAATTAAGCCACGTGGTTTCTGCCATAAACGTGACATTTCTTGTTGTGAAAAATGGGAACTAATTTGGTGCGACTGCGATATCAAGGAGTGGATTTATGAAAAGCTGAGCGGATTTTGAGTAAATCAACAGATGCACTGCGATCTGTGTGCGCACCCGGGCAGGCAACCCAAATGTAACTTGGAACACAGCAATTTATCAATTCGGTCATTGCAGCTGAAATCATACTGCTTCTCAAACTATAAAGGATGAGGCGGGATTATGAGAAAATCCGTCTAAAATGGACAGATTATGAAACGGAACTGACAACCATCCCGTTTAAAGAGACGCAGAATGATCCAGGACTGCAAGCACATCCCTTTTATACAGATGTAGAATTACACTTGACTGACAGCAATTCCCTTTTGAATGAATAAGGTGAGATTGCTATAATCACTGAATACAATTGTGCAGGCAGAACAGAAAAAGCACATTTATTTTGGAAGTTAAAAAGTTGGGATTGGATATAAATATACATTTATATATACAAAGTCAGCCAGTCAGTCATGTCATGTCATGTCATGTCTTGTCTTGTCTTGCGTTGGCTTGATTTGAATTTGAAAATAAGGGTAAAGGATGCACAGCCCACACGCAAGCCCTCGATGAAATCGCTACATTTCAAATGTGTGTATTTTCCCTTCTTTCAGATGTGGAATAGCAAAATCCCACAGCAGATTCTTCTACCGACAGAGAGTCCACGAAGGAGTGTTCAATCAAATCAGTACGGTTTCAAGCTGCATGTAATGCATTTTTCTCACATGACAGTAAGATCGCACAGCACGGTTAAACACACTCTGGCTTACACAAACAAACAAACTAAAATTCCTGCAACGTCTAAAAGCAGTTGTTGAAATTTGAAATTTGAACTCCGGGACAGACAGCACATCGCTTTTAAACAGACACAGAATAATGCAGGGCTGATAGCACAACATTTTCAATAGACAGAGAATGATCCCGGACAGGCAGCACATCCCCTTAAAAGGGACACGGAAACAGAATGAATAAAAACAGATAAATATGTAAAACTCAGCAGGTCGTGCAGATTCTGTGGATGAAGAACCCAGTTTCACGTTCTGTCGGATCATCATTCCTATATTTTCGGAAAAAGTTCAAGATTACAGATTTTTTCAACAAAAATAGCGCCTGGAAAAAAATATGCAGCGACAAAGGTCAAATGGCACCGTCTGTGATAGAGTTGAAAGCAGGAGTTATTAAATAATAAATGGCACAATGGAGAAAGGCAAAGTGCGTGGTAATCGGGCAATAAGGTAACAAAGGATGGTCCAGAGGAGGTGTTAGTGGGAATAGCAGAACCAATACCAGACAATGGGAGCGGTACTTATGATCCGATACGTTGAACCTAATGTTGAGGCCAGAAGACTATAACATGCCTACAATATAGGGTGTCACCGCCTTTTAATCAGACCAGGCAGCTTGGCCACCCCGGATTGATTTCCTGTCCGCTTGGAATTCGGTAGCCAATGGACTGATTCTAAAGCCAGCTTCTCACATCTTGTCAGCTCTATAGAAACAGGGCGCATTCATATTCAGGGCAGAGATGGAGATTGACTCTGAATGTATGCTTATGCCAATTGAGGTGAGCGTATGCGGACAGACAGGAAGATATACTGATCAAGTATTGGTCGGAACCAAACACGGATTTAGATTACCAAACCAGTCACAGAGCCGAGTACGTCTGAGATACTTTAACTTTACTCAGTTGGGTGAGTTTCACTTTGCTCTGGGATTTGGACGTTGTGGGAACATTCGCTCAAAATCACACGTTTTAACATGAAATATGTCTGTTTTCTCACATGTCGAGTAAAAAATGGCAGGGCTCGTCCGGGATTTGGCCCGAGATCTCTCGCATTTCAAATGTGATCATCTCGAAGCGAGAATCGTACGCCTCGACCAACGAGCCGCCGACAGTGACAAGCGCAGCTCTCAAATGCTGACGGTAGTGAGAAAAGATATGAGGCCCATCGTGCTTGTGCTGTCCCTCAGAGATCTAATTGGTCCCCCTCCCCATAGTCCTGCAAATGTTATCCTTTTGACGAATATATTATTAATTTGAGACATGACATGAGCAAATACAGCATCCTTGTCAGTAAAAGGGGAATTTGGCGAAGAGGTTAAATGTGATTTACGATAGGACCAGGGGGGTCAAATCTGTAACACAACACCGATGAGGATGGAATTCGAAAACATGCGTGTCTGAGCACAGTACATTAGCAGTCCATCGCCTTAACCGCTTGGCCATTTCATCTCTCAGTCAGTGCAGCCTCAGCCGTTCAATCTCCTGCTTTTTGTATCCAAACAGAAATAACGTGCAAGAAAGTCCACTTCACAGCTTGCTCTGCCCGTGCATGCAGATCGACAATGATGAAAACGTGCCATTCGATTCTTAAAGCAAACAGCCTTCCTTAACTTCAGCTGAGTGACTGGAAGTGATGGTTGGTTTTTTGGCAGAATCACAACAAAAAATATAAAATTTCAGGCAGCGAGCTAATTGACCGAGGCGGGACTCGAACTATAATTTTCTGATAATTTCATGGTTAGAACTGAAGTCAGACGCCTTAACCATTAGGCCATGCGGCCTCTGCCATCAGCCGGCAATGTGTTGTTATATATATCGGGAGCAAATTCGGGGCAACTGCGACATCAAGGAGTGGATTTCGGAAAAGATGAGCATATTTTGAGTAAATGAACAGATCCCCTGCAATCTGGGTGCGCGCCGGCGCAGGCAACCCCAATGGAAGTGGGAACACAACAGTTTAACAATTCTGTCATTGCAGCTGAAATCATATTCCTTCTCAAACTATACAGCATGACCCGGGTTTATGAGACAATCCGTTTTAAAGGGAAAGATTATGAACCGGAACTGACAACCAGCTCGTTTAAACAAAGAATGATTCGGGAATGCAAGGACATACCTTTTACACAGATGCAGAATGAGCCTTGACTGACAGCAGTTCCCTTTTAAAAGAATAAAGTGAGATTTCTATCATCACTGAAGGCAATTTTGCAGTGGGGCTCAGGAGCACGCGGGACAGAGACGGTTATTGAAGCCACAGGTGATAGACAGGCAGGAAGGAGGGAGGGACGTAAAACCAGCCCAGACTGAAAGCCAATTTTTAAATATATATATATTTAACATTTTAAAAATAAATACATTTAATTTTTTTTAATTGCATTTGATTTGTTTTAAATAAATAAATAATTGATTCATAATCCATATATTTTTGATTGAACGAAGGCTGTGTGACTGGAAGAATTACATTGGAAATGAGGAGGTGCAGTCAATAAATACCCAAACACTTTAAGCCCATGGCGGAAGACAAGCCACGAGGGAAGCTGTGGGCTACAAAGGCGATCTTTTAAAGTCGCGTGTGTCTTTCTGCTGGATTTGACAGCAGCTGCTTATGCTGTGAAAGAGGTCAAATGTAATAGAGCCCCGTGCAGGCAGAACAGAAAAAAGTACATTTATTTTGGTAGTTAAAAAGTTGGGATTGGATATAAATATACAAAAATATATATAAAATGTCAGTCAGTCAGTCATGTCTTGTCTTGTCTCGTCTTGTCTTGATTTTATTTGATTTGATTTGAATTTGTAAATAAGGGTGTAGGATGTCATCATGTCACACAGCCCACACGCAAGCCCTCGATAAAATCGCTATATTTCTGACATGTTTATTTTCCCTTCTTGCAGATGTGGAATAGCAAAATCGCACAGCAGATTCTTCTACCGTCCGAGAGTCCACGAAGGAGTGTTCAATCAAATCAGTACGGTTTCAAGCTGCATGTAATGCATTTTTCTCACATGACAGTAAGATCGCACAGCACATTTGCACACAAACACACAAACAAACTAAAATTCCTGCATCCTCTAAAGGCAGTTTTTGAAATTTGAAATTTGAACTCCGGGACAGACCGCACATCGCTTTTAAACAGGTACAGAATGATGCAGAGCTGATAGCACACCATTTTAAATAGACAGAGAATGATCCCGGACAGAAAGCACATCCCCTTAAAAGGGACACGCAAACAGAATATATAAAAACAGATAAATATGTAAAAACTCAACAGGTCGTGCAGATTCTGTGGATGAAGAACCCGGTTTCACGTTCTGTGGAATAATCATTCCTATATTTTAGGAAAAAGTTCAAGATTACAGATTTTTTCAACAAAAATAGCTCCTGGAATCATACGCAGCGAGAAAGTCAAATGGGAACGTCTGTGATACAGTGCAACGCAGGAGTGATTAAATAATAAATGGCACAATGGAGAAGGCAAAGTGGGTGGTAATCGGGCAATAAGGTTACAAAGGATGGTCCAGAGGAGGTGTTAGTGTGAATAGCAGAACTATTACTAGACAATGGGAGCGGTGCTTATCACCCGATACGTTGAACCTAATGTTGAGGCCAGAAGACTATAACATGCCTACAATGTAAGAAGCCACCGCCTTTTAATCAGACCAGGATGCTTGGCCAGCCCGGATTGATTTTCTGTCCGCTCTGAATCCGTCAACCAAGAGACTAATTCAAAAGCTAGCTTCTCACATCTTTTCAGCTCCAGAAAAACAAGACACCTTAATATTCAGGGCAGCGGTGGAGATTGACGCTGAATGTATGCGTATCCCCACTGAGCAGAGCTGATGCGTACAGACAGGAAGATATACTGATCAATTATTGGCCGGAACTAAACACGGGTTTAGGTTATCGAACGAATCACAGAGCCGAGTACCTCGGAAAAACTTTAACTTTACTCAGTTGTGTGAGTTTCACTTTGCTCTGGGATTTGGACGCTGTGGGAACAATCGGCGCAAAATCACACGTTTTAATGTGAAATATGTCAGCTTTCTCACATGTCAAGCGGCTGTGAGAAGCGGAACTTTGAATAAAAAATGACGGGGCTCGTTCAGGATTTAGCCCGAGACCTCTCGCATTTCAAATGTGATCATTCCTAAGCGAGAATCATAACCCGAGACCAACGAGCCGCCGACAGTGAAGAGCCCAGCTCTCAGATTCTGACGGTAGTGAGGAAATATATTAGGCCCATCGTGCTTGCGCTGTCCCTCAGAGACTTATCTAATTAGTCCCCCTCTCCGCAGTCCTGCAAATGTTATCCTTTTGACGAATATATTATTAATTTGAGACATGACATGAGCAAAGTGCAGCATCCTTTTCAGTGAAAGGGGAATTCGGCGATGAGGTTAATGTGATTGACAAAGTGACCAGGGGGGTCAAAGCTGAGCACAAATCCGATGAGGATGGGATTCGAACCCATGCGTGCAGAACAAAATAGATTAGTAGTCCATCGCCTTAAATTCTCGGTCACCTCGTCTCTTATTCAGCCAAGCGTCAGCCTTTCATCCCCTGCTTTTTGTAACCCAACAGAAATAATGTTCAAGAAAGTCCACTTCACAGCTTGCTCTGCCCGTGCATGCAGATCGACAATGATGAACACGTGCCATTAGATTCTTAAAGCAAACAGCCTTCCTTTATTTCAGATGAGTGTCTCGAAGAGATGGTTGCTTTTGCGGCAGAATCGCAACAAATATAACATTTCGCGCAGCGAGCTAATTGACCGCGGCAAAATATGAATCTGCAATGTTTTGATAAGTTCGCGGTTATAATCGACGTCAGACGCCGTATCCATTAGACCACGCGGCCGCTGTCACTTTCATACATTGTGTTGTTGTGTATATTGCGAGCAAAATCAAGGAGTGGATTTAGGAAAAGATGAGCATATTTCGAGTAAATGAACAGATGCACGGCGATCTGGGTGCGAACCCGGCGCAGGCAACCCCAATGTAAATTGGAACACAACAGTTTAACAATTCGGTCATTGCAGCTGAAATCATACTCCTTCTCAAACTATACAGGATATACCGGGTTTATGAGAAAATCCGATTTAAAGGGAAAGATTATGAACCGGTACTGACAACCAGCCCTTTTAAACAGATACAGAATGATCGGGGACTGCAAGGACATTCCTTTTACCCAAATGCAGAATTACCCTTGACTGACCGCAGTTCCGTTTTAAAAGAATAAAGTGAGATTTCTATCATCCTTGAAGGCAATTGTGCTGTGGAGCTCAGGATCACGCGAGGCAGAGACGGTTATTGAAGCCACAGGAGATAGACAGGCAGGAAGGAGGGAGGGACGTAAAACCAGCCCAGACTGAAAGCCAATTTACAAATATATATATATATATTAAACAACTTAAGAAAATAAATACATTTAATTTTTATTTAAAAAAAATTGAATTTGATTTGCTTGAAATAAATAAATAATTGATTCATAATCTAGATATTTTTTGATTTAACGAAGGCTGTGTGACCGAAAGAATTCCATTGGAAATGAGGGGGTGCCTCTGATCAACAAAGGCAGACATTGATGTGGAGATTCAGCATCGCCTCCAGTGCTCCAGTGCAACCTTCGGTCGCCTGCGGAAAAGACTGTTTGAAGACCAGGACCTCAAATCTACCACCAAACACATGGTCTACAGGGCTGTAATAATACCCGCCCGCCTGTATGGGTCTGATGCATGGACGATGTGCAGAAGGCACCTCAGGTCGCTGCAGATATATCACCAATGTTTTCTCCGCAATATCCTGAAAATCTCCTGGGTGGACAGGCGCATCAACATCAGTGTCCTGGACCAGGGTAACATCCCCAGTATTGAAGCACTGACCACACTCGATCAGCTTCGCTGGGCAGGCCACATAGTATGCATGCCAGATGTGAGACTGCCTAAGCAATGCTTTATGCGGAGCGTCTTCATGGTAAACGAGCCAAAGGAGGACAGCGTAAACGTTATAAGGACACCCTCAAAGCCTCGCTGGGAAAGTGAGACATCACCACTGACAACTGGAAGACCCTGGCCGCAGATCGCACGAGGTGGAGAAAGTCCATCCGGGAGGGCGTTGAGTTCTTTGAGGCTTGATGCAAGGAGTATGAAGAGCCCAGGTGCACGCAGCAGAAGGAGCGTGCGGCAAAGCAGCCCAACCGACCCCTTCCCCTGACGAATGTCTGTCCCACCTGTCAAAGGGTCTGTGGCTCTCGTATCGGACTGCTCAGCCATCAAAGAATTCACTTTGGTAGTGGAAGCAATCCTCCATAGGATCCCTGGACGTGATGGCTTTTATTTTGTGGATACACCCAATGCATCCATAGGATATAAGCCATCAGGTCCAGGGGACTTGCCTGCCTTTAGTCCCATTATTTTACCTCATACTGCCTCATTAGTGATAATGATAGTATTAAGTTCCTCCCTCCATATAGCCCTTGGATTATCCACTATTTGGATGTTTTTACTGACTTCTACCGTGAGAACTGAAACAAAATATTTGTTCAAAGTCTCTGCCATTTCCCTGTTCTCGATTATTAATTCCCCAGTCTCATCCTCCAGGAGACTAACATTTACTTTAGCCACTATTTTCCTTTTGACATACCTGTAGAAACTCTTACTATCTGTTTTTATATTTCGTTCAAGTTAACATTCATAATCTACCCTCTTTTAATCATATTTTTAGTCGTTCTTTGCTGGATTATAAAAATGTCCCAATCCTCTGGACTCGCACGAGTGGATGATTGGATGAGCGTGACGGAACAGGTGGCGTCAAAGTTGCTGCAAAATAATTCAGAACAATTAAACCTCAAATGACCTCCAAACAGAGCGGTTTACATGCCAATGCCGACAGCTACTGATTCATTGTGAACCGGGTTCGAATTTTCTCAGAAGCAATTCGATTACATTCCTAATCCAACGATTGAAGCACCCAGCCACGGCAGCTAGCACGACGCATTTTTTTAAAAACACACTGAATGAAGCAGCACTGAGAGCGCAACCCTTTTTGAACATATAAAGACTGATCCGAGACTGACAGTACAATAACTTGATGTCGCTGTATTACACAATAGAAAGTGGGAATTGCTGAATCGCTTTCGGCGGGAATTAAATGATGTACTCCCTGCTTGTCTCAGCTAATCAGCTCGTTGGTCAAGGGGTATGATTGTCACTTGTATAGGAAAATAATAGAACCCTTACTAATGAAGAAAATAGAAGAACATCTTGAAACCAAAAGTATAAAAATGAATAATCAGCATGGATTTCAACAGGGAAAGTACTGCTGGACCAAACTCAGAATTTTTGAAGAGGTTATAGAGAGGGTAGACATTGATCATGCAATAAGTGTAAGGTATCTAGATTTTCAAAAGACCCTCGCTATGATACCCAATAATAGCCTGCTGAGCAACGTCAGGGTATAAGCAGCAGAATGCATAGCGAGCTAGCTTCCAGACTGAAATCAGAGTTTGGAAGTAAAAGGCAGATATTCACATTGGCAGAAGATGGGTAGTGGTGTTCCAAAAGGATCAATGCCGGAATCACTATTGATCACAATTTATATTAACGATTTAGAATTTGGAACTTAAAACAGAATTTCCAAATTTGCCAATGATACCAAATTGGAGGAAATTATACTGAGTAAGACGACAACAAATTAAGGACAACATTAATAAGCACGCAGAATGGGCATATAATTTTCAAATAAGTTCCACACACATACATTGTGAGGTATTACATTTGGGTAGGAAGAATATGGAGGTCACTTATTACTTTGCACAAACGACTCTAGGTGGGGTAGAGGAACAATAGGATCTCTAGTACCAATACATAAATCACAAAAATTGCGACAGAGTTTAGCAAGAAAAAAAAAAGTAACTAAGCAGTGGAGGATATTTCTAGTGGTATAGAATTGCAAAATAGGAAGGTTATGCTAAATCTGTATTGAACCTCGGTTAGACCACACTTCGAGTACTGCATGCAGTTCTGGTCATCCTATTATAAAGATGATATAGAGGAATTTGGGAGGGTGCAGAGAAGATTTACACGGATGCTACCAGAAATGTGAGGTTATTCATGCGGAAATAATAAACAAGCTGGGTCTCTTTTCTCTTGAAGATTAATCTATAGGGGTGACCTAATAGATTTATTTTAAATTATGAAAGATTTTGATAGAGTTTTTACAGAGAGGATGTTTTCACATGTGGGGAAGAGCATAACTGGAGACCACCATTATAAGATAGTCATCAAGAAATCCAGAAATCAAATAGAGAATTCAGAATCAACTTCTTTCTGGAAAGAGTGATGAGAATGTGGAACTGAAAAGCGTAGGAGTGGTTCAAGCGAATAGTATAGATACATTTAAGGAGAGGCTAGACAAGCATATGAGGTAGAAAGTATTAGATGGCTATGCTGATAGATTTAAATCAAGAAAGACTACAGAATATTCGAGTGGAACATAAACGCTGGCATGGTCAGAATAGCCAGAAAGGCAGTGTACGCTATGCTGTCCTTTGTAAGACTATTTAATTCAGTTACCTGCAGCATTATGCATTGGATTCAATGATAAGCTCTCTGAGTATAGGTAAGAGTGTCTGGGTCACAGTAAGAGCTTTCTGTTTATGTGTAATAGTTTCTGGGTTTCTTTAGGTGCTCTCTGTGTCTGTGTTGCAGCTGCCTGTGTCAGATTTTGAGCTGACTGTATCTGTTTAAGTGTTGTCCGGGTTTGTGTCGGAGCGTCGGGTTTTGTGTTGCAGCTCCATGTGTCAGGTTTGGAGCTGACTGGGTCTGTGCAAGAGTTGTCTCTGTTTGTGCCGGTGAGTCTGCGTCTGTGTTGGAGTGTGTCTGTCTGTGGTTGATCTCCCTGGGTCAGTGTGATTCTGCATTGAGCTTTTTGATTCAGTACTGGTGCTGTCTTGATCTTTAAATGAGGTGTCTGCATCTCCGAAGCGAGCTGTGTGGCTCGGTGAACGAGCAGTTTGGTCCTTTTTCGCAACAGTCTGCGCCCGTGTAAGAACTGCTTATATCTGTGTAGGAGCTCTTGGATCTGTGTTGGTGATGCCTTGGCCAGGGTAGAGCTGTCTATGTCTATGTAGAAGGGAATTAATCTGTCTCGGAGATCCCTATGTCTCTGAAAGTAGCTGTATGTGTCTGTGTAGGAAAATATGTTCCTGTGCTGTTAATCCCTGCTTCAGTGTAGCACCCTGCCTGGTTCTGCATAAGAGCTGCCTACTTTCGCGAAGGAAATGTCAGTGTCTCTGTCGAAGCTCTCTGGAAATGTGTTGGTGTTGTCTGCGGCTGATGAGGGCATGTTTGCTCCTGTGTAGGTGATGCGGTGTCTCTGAAATGAACTGTCTGAGTCTGTGCACAAGCATTTTGATGTTGTGCATGCGCTTTGCCTGTCTGCATAGGAGTGTATGGATCTATACAGTAATGTCTTACTCGGTGCAGGATCAGTACTCCTCTGTCCGGGAGCTGCCTGGGTCTGTTGAGCCGCTGTCTGGGTCGGTGCAGGAAAAGTCTGGATCTGTGAAGGTAGAGTCTGGGACTGTGTCGGAAGATTGTGAATCTGTGAAGGAAGAGTCTGGGACTGTGAAAGAGCCGTCTGAATATGTGTTGCAGCTGTCTGGCTCTGTGAAGGAATAATCTGGGGCTGTGAAAGTAAATAGAAATCGAGAAATCCACAGCGCTGAAGGAGGCCACTTCGGCGCATAGTATACGTACCAGCCGACAAAGAGCCACAAGGCCCTTTGATCAACAACCCTGAAGGCTATATATGAACCTGTGAAGTATGACAATGGCGGAAAGATACAGAACGCCCAGACCAATAAGTCCACCCCACACAACTTCTACACCACTTGCACCGAAGAATTATACACACCACCCCAAAACGAGCCATGCGGACGCATGGGAGAAGCAAAAAAGCAGAAAAAAAACCCTGGCTAATTGTGGAAAAAAAATCTGTTAAAATTCCTCTCCATCTACGCGATCAAAATTAGTCCAAGAGATCAACTTGGTCATATTGGAATCCCTGCAGTACTTACCATCGTACCTGCGCCAGCCAACAAGAGGCTATCCAGCCTAATCCCACTTACCAGCTCTCGTTCCGTAACTCTGCTGGTTACAGCAAGAACATTGTACTTGACTGTATAAAACATTGGTTAGGCCGCTGCTGGAGTACTGTGTGCAGGTCTTGTCACCACATTTCAAAAAAAAGATGCAATTGCGCTGGAAAGGGTACTGAGGAGATTTGCAAAAAAAGTTGCCTGGACTGGAGAATTTTGGTGATGAGGAAAGGTTGGAAATGCTGAGTCTGTTTTCTTTGGACCAGAGTAGGCTAAGTGGAGAGTATATTGAGGTGCATAACTTTATGAGGGCTCTAGCTAGAGTTGGTAGGAAGTTCCTGGTTACCTTTGCAGAGTGGTCAACAACCAGGGGGGAATCGATTTAAACTAATTTCGGGGTGGACCAATTCCCCTATCTCGGGCACCTCCTATCAACAAGAACAAGCATTGATGATGAGATCTAACACCGCCTGCAGTGTGCCAGTGCAGCCTTCGGCCGCCTGAGGAAAAGAGTGTTTGAAGATGAGCCCATCAAAACTTTCACCAAGCTCATGGTCTACAAGGCTGTAGTAATACCGGCCCTCCTGTATGGCTCAGTGACATAGATTATGTACAGGAGAAATACCACCAGCGATGCCTCCTCAAGATCCAGCAATGCCCCTGGCAGGACAAACGCGCAAACATTTGCGTCCTCGTCCAGGACATCATCCCCAGCATTGCACCACTTACCACACTTGATCAGCTCCGCTGGGCTGGTCATATGCACAACACGAGACTGCCTGAGCTAGCGCTCTTCTCGGAACTCGTCCACGGCAAATGAGCCAAAGGCGGACAGAGGAAACGTTGCAAAGACACCCTTAAAGCCTTCCTGATAAAGAGTGACATCCCCACTGCGACCTGGGAGTCCTTGGCCATAGATCGCCCTAAGTGGAGGAAGTGCCTGCAGGAGTGTGCTGAGCTCCTCCCGTATCTTCGCCGAGAGCATGCAGAAATCAGGTGCAGGCAGCGGAATGAGCTGCGGCAAACCAGGTACCCTGCCCATCCTTTGCCTCAACGACGGTCTGTCCGACCTGTGACAGAGACTGTGGTTCCCGTATTGAACTGTACAGCCAATAAGAACACATGCTAAGAGTGGAAGCAAGTCTTCCTCGATTCCGAGGGACTGCCTATGATGATGAATTAGGGGGTGGGTGAGACGAGCTGTGAGGATAAATGTCTTTACCCAGGGCGTCGTGGCAGTTGGGAATTCAATGCCCTCACACATTTTAAAAATACTTGAATGCCACTTAAACTGCTGTAACCCTTAGGATAGACTTAGATCTGGGAAGTGGGAATTAGTCTGGAAAGCTCTTGATCGGCCTCCTCGGGCACTATTGGCTGAAATGGCCTCCTTCCATGCTGTAGATTTTTGCATTTCCTACACGACAAAGTGATCACATTTTAAAAGTAATTAATTTGCTCTGAACTGCTTTCGGAAGTGCTGAGGTGAAAGTCGCTATAGGAATGCTATCATTTTAATGTTAAAGTGCCATAAGAAAGTACATAGCATGAAGGCCAGTTGCCTCACTTGGTTAGCGCTTGGTGTTACTAACGCCAAATTGGCGAGTTCGAGCCCATTACGGGCCAGTTATTTTATTTTTGGTGGTGCGGTTGGGCTGCAAGTATTTTAGAGCAACTTAAACATTCAGGGACGAAACTCACACCAAACCTGTAATACGTTGAAGCAATGCTGCAAAACATTAGTTCTGCCGAGAGCTGGTGGCCCCGCCGAGTGTTTCCAGCATTAAATGAACAATTCCATACCCTCCGGGGATTTGTGACTTCTCGTATTTCAATCAGTGAAAGGCACACTGCCGCTGATTGGTTTGTAGTGAAAAGTATGGAACTGATCTAAATACAATTCCACTGCGTAATCCCTCATTATAAGAACATAAGAATTAGGAACAGGAGTAGGCCATCTAGCCCCTCGAGCCTGATCCGCCACTCAACAAGATCATGGCTGATCTGGCCGTGGACTTAGCTCCACTGACCCGCCCGCTCCCAGTAACCCTTAATTCCCTTATTGGTTAAAAATGTATCTGTCTGTGATTTGAAAACATTCAATGAGCTAGACTCAACTGCTTCCTTGGGCAGAGAATTCCACAGATTCACAACCCGCTGGGAGAAGAAATTCCTTCTCAACTCGGTTTAAAATTGGCTCCCCCTTATTTTGAAGCTGTGCCCTCTAGTTCTAGTCTCCCCTACCAGTGGAAACGACCTCTCCGCCTCTATCTTGTCAATCCCTTTCATTATTTTAAATGTTGCTTTCAGATCAGCCCTCATCCTTCTGAACTCCAACGAGTAAAGACCCAGTCTACGCAATCAATCATAATAAGGTAACCCCCTCATATCCGGAATCAGCCTAGTGAATCGTCTCTGTACCCCCTTCAAAGCTAGTATATCCTTCCTAAAGAAAGGTGATCAAAACTGCACGCAGTACTCCAGGTGCTTCCTGAACAATCCCCTATACAGTTGCAGCAGGAGCTCCCTGCTTTTGTACTCAATCCCTCTCGCAATGAATGCCAACATTCCATTCGCCTTCCTGATTACTTGCTGCACCTGCAAACTAATTTTGGTATTCATGCACAAGGACCCCCAGGTCCCTCTGCACCTCAGCATGTTGTAATTTCTTCCCATTCAAATAACATTCCTTTTTACTGTTTTTTCCCCCAAGGTGGATGACCTCACACTTTCCGACATTGTATTCCATCTGCCAAACCTTAGCCCATTCGCTTAACCGATCTAAATCTCTTTGCAGCCTCTCTGTGTCCTCTACACTAGCCGCTTTCCCACTAATCTTTGTGTAATCTGCAAATGTTGTTACACAACACTCTGTCCCCTCTTCCAGGTCATCTATGTATATTCGAAATCGTTGTGGTCACAGCACCGATCCCTGCGGCACACGACTAACCACCGATTTCCAACGCGAAAAGGACCCATTCATCCCGACTCTCTGCTTTCTGTTAGCTCGCCAATTCTCTATCCATGCTAATGTATTTCAAGTGACTCTGCGTACCTTTATCTTCTGCAGTAACCTTTTGTGTGTCACCTTATCGAAAGCCTTTTGGAAAGCTAAATACACCACATCCATCGGTACACCTCTATCCACCATGCTCGTTATATCCTCAAAAAATTCCAGTAAATTATTTAAACATGCTTTCCCCTTCCTGAATCCATGTTGCGTCTGCTTGATTGTACTATTCCTATGTAGATGTCCCGCTATTTCATCCTTAATGATAGCTTCAAGCATTTTCCCCACTACAGATGTTAAACTAACCGGCTTATAGTTACCTGCCTTTTGTCTGCCCCCTTTTTTAAACAGAGGCGTTACATTTGCTGCTTTTTAATTCGCTGGTACCTCCCCAGATTCGAGAGAATTTTGGTAGATTATAACGAACGCATCTGCTCGAACGTCTGCCATCTCTTTTAATACCCTGGGATGCATTTCATCAGGACCAGGGGGTTAGTCTATCTTGTGTCCTATTAGCCTGTCCAGCACTATCACCCTAGTGATAGTGATCATCTCAAGATCCTTCCTTGCCACATTCCCCCGTGACCAGCAATTTTTGGCATGGTTTTTGTGTGTTCCACTGTGAAGACCGAAGCAAAATAATTGTTTGAGGTCTCAGCCATTTCCACATTTACCATTATTAAATCCCCCTTCTCATCTTCTAAGGGACCAACATTTACGTTAGTCACTCTTTTCCATTTTATTTATCGGTAAAAGATTTTACTAACTATTTTTATGTTTTGTGCAAGTTTACCTTCGTAATCTATCTTTCCTTTCTTTATTGCTTTCTTCTGCATTCTTTGCTGTCGTTTAAAATTTTCCCAATCTGCTAGTTTCCCACTAACCTTGGCCACCTTATACGCATTGGTTTTTATTTTGATACTCTCCTTTATTTCCTTCGTTATCCATGGATGGTTATCCCTTCTCTTACCGCCCTTCTTTTTCACTGGAATATATTTTTGTTGAGCATTATGAAAGAGCTCCATAAAAGTCCTCCACTGTTCTTCAATTGTGTCACCGTTTAGTCTGTGTTTCCACTCTACTTTAGCCAACTCTGTCCTCATCTCACTATAGTCACCTTTGGTTAAGCATAGTACGCTCCTTTGAGACACTAATTCCTCACACTCAAACTGTATTACAAATTCAACCATACTGTGATGACTCATTCTGAGAGGATATTTTACTGGAGATCGTTTATTATTCCTGTCTCATTGCACAGAATCAGACTAAGATAGATTGCTCCCTTGCATGTTCTGTAACATACTGTTCTAAGAAACAATCCCGTATGCATTCTATGAATTCCTCCTCAAGGCTACCCAGTGCGATTTGATTTGACCAATCGATATGTCGGTTAAAATCCACCATGATGACTGCCGTTCCTTTTTCACATGCCTCCATTATTCCTTTGGTTATTGCCCGCACCACCATGAAGCTATTATTTGGGGGCCTATAAACTACGCCCACCAGTGACTTTTTCCCCTTACTATCTCTAATCTCCACCTACAATGATTCAACATTTTGTTCATTAGAGCCAATATCATCTCTCACAACTACCCTGATATCATCATTTATTAACAGAGCTACCCCAACTCCATTCCCTTCTTGTCTATCTTTCCGAATTGTCAGATACCGCTGTATGTTTAATTCCCTGTCCTGGCCAACCTGCAACGTTTCTGTAATGGCCACCAAATCATACCCATTTATGATGATTTGTGCCGTCAACTCATTTACTTTATTTCGAATGCTGCGTGCGGTTAGGTCGAGTGTTTTAATACTAGTTTTTATACCATGATTTTTAGTTTTGACCCCTCCTGCGGTCCCTTTATATTCATACATATTGTCCCTTCCTATCACCTTGTCGTTTACACTTACCCCAGTGCTAGTCTGCTCTATTGCCTCCTGCTCATTGCATTTTTTCTTGGGGTCCTGTGATCTGAGCGCTCACCCACTCTAACTAGCTCAGAGTCCTCTCCTGGGTTCCGAATACTCCTTGCAATGCGGTCCGAGAATTCATGCCGGCCGTTTTATTGTACTTTGACCCTTTAGAATTTTGCTGTACATTAGTCTGCTGCAAACGGCAGGGGCCACGTCACTTAATGGATAAGGCATCTACTTTGATGCAAACACTGATGTAATCAGAAAATTGCGACGTCAAACGTTGCCGTGGTCATTTTGGCAAAACTTGTTCATCTTTATAAAACCAAACCACGTTCGCACTCATTAGCTAAAGGTGAGTTCCTCCCAAAAAATGCACTGATCTTTATTAAAGGCATTTTGTCATGCTGTGTACATTGCTCACTGATTTTTGGAGATAGTGTCCAACAAAACAACAATTAATACCGATAAACTATTAATGTTTCCAGTTCGAATAACAGCTTCGCATCAATCAATGTAATAAAGGGCAGGTGAGGGAATTGTGAACAGATTCCAATGAGATCCCCGTGAGTCGATAAAAAAGCGCACTTGCAGAATCGCTGCGAGCAGGGTTCGAACCTGCGCAGGGAAACCCCCATTGGATTTCAAGTCCAACGCCTTAACCACTCGGCCATCGCAGCTACTCAGTTGAGGTGCTTTAATAGTCGAATCGTTGATACAATTTATCAGAGAGACCTCCTGCATTCTTGCCCGATTGGATCTCCCAGACGATGTGAAAATTAAATCGTAGAATCACAGAATCTTACAGCAAAGAAGGAAAAATTTCGGTCAGAAATGAAAGAAGTTACATTTCGGGAAAAACTGAACTGTCTGGAGAGCTTCTTTCTCGAAAAACAAGTGAGATATATTTTTTACATTATGAAGGTATATGATCGATTTGATGTGGAGAAAATGTTTGCTACTGTGCAGGAGTTCAGAACGGGAGGTTAGAATGTGGAAGATGCTACACGAGCAGTAGTTGAGGCGAATAGCACAGATGCATTTTAAATGGATTACCTAAGCAAAAGACTGAGTTAGCAATCGAACAATATTCTGAGAGGATCAAGTGAAGTCGAGTAGTGTGCAGCATTAACTCTAGCAACACCAGTTAGGTGCAATTGTCTATTTATGTGATGCAATCTCTATATAACGTTATGTAACACACGTGTTAAACAATAACAACTTATACATAATTAGCACCTTGAAATTAGCGAAACGTCCAAGGCGCTTCACAAGAGTATTATGCGATACAAATTTGACACCGAGCCACTAAATACAAATTAGCGCAGGTGACTAAAAGATTGGTCAACCAGGTATGCTTGATAATGATGAAGAAAGCTGTACATTGCAGGAAGATATCAAAGACCTGGTCAGGGGTTTAATGGAATTCAACCCGGAGAAGTGTTCGATAATGCATTTGGGGAGTGCTTATAGGGAAAGCGAATAAACATTAAATGTTCGGCTACTGATAAGTGCAGAGGTGCAAATGACCTTGAAGTGCATATCCACAGAATCCTTGACGGTAGCAGGGCAGGTAGATAAGATGCTTGTGAAGGATAGAGAGAAAGGAAAAGGAGGTGGGGTGGCGTTGCTGGTTAAATAGGAAATTAATGCAATGATAAGGTGGGGCATTAGCTTGGATGATTTGGAAGCGGTATGGGGGGAGCTGCAGATTACCAAATGGCAGAAAACGCTAGTGGGAATTGTGTACAGACCTCCAAACAGTAGTAGTGAGGTTGGGGTTAGCATCAAACAAGAAATAAGGGATGTGTGCAATAAAGGTACAGCAGTTACCATGGGCGACTTTAATCTATATATTGATTGGGCTGACCAAACTGATAGCAATGTGGTGGAGGACGATTTCCTGGAGTATATTAGGGATGGTTTTCCAGACCAATATGTTGAAGAACCACCAAGAGAGCTGGCCATCGCAGACTAGGTGATGTGTAATGAGAAAGGACTAATTTGCAATCTTGTTGTGCGAGGCCCCTTGGGGAAGAGTGACCATAACATGGTAGAATTCTTTATAGGATGGAGAGTGACACAGTTAAATCAGAAACTAGGGCCCTGAACTTTAGGAAAGGTAATTTCGATGGTATGAGGCGTGAATTGGCTAGAATAGACTTGCAAATGATACTTAAAAGGTTGACGGTGGATCGGCAATGGCAAACATTTAAAGACCACATGGATGAACTTCAACAATTGTACATCCCTGTCTGGAGTAAAAGTGCAACGGGGAAGATGGCTCAACCGTGGCTAACAAGGCAAATTAATGATAGTGTTAAATCCAAGGAAGAGTTATATAAATTGGCCAGAAAAATCAGCAAACCTGAGGACTGGGAGAAATTTAGAAATCAGCCATGCAGGACTAAGGGTCTCGTTAAGAGGGGGAAAAAAGAGTACGAGACGAAGCGTGCCAGCAGCATAACAATGACTGCCAAAGCTTCGATATATATATGAAGAGAAAACGATTAGTGAAGTCAAACGTAGGTCCCTTTCAGTCGGATTCAGGTGAATTTATAATGGGGAACAAAGAAAAGGCAGACTAATTAAACAAATATTTTGGTTCTGTCTTCACGACGGAAGACACAAATAACCTTCTTTATGTACCAGGGGAGCGAGGGTCTAGTGCAAAGGAGGAACTGAAGGATATGCTTATTAGATGGGAAATTGTGTTGGGGAAATTGTTGTGATTGAAGGCCGATAAATCCCCGGGGCCTGATAGTCTGCATCCCAGAGTAGTTAAGGAAGTGTCCCGAGAAATAGTGGATGCATTCGTGATCATTTTCCAACAGTCTATCGACGCTGGATCAGTTCCCATGGACTGGAGGTTTGGTAATGTAATACCACTTTTTGAAAAATGAGGGAGAGAGAAAATGGGTAATTAAAGATCTGTTAGCCTGACATCAGTCGTGGGGAAAATGTTGGAATCAATTATTAAAGATGATATCGCAGCGCATTTGGAAGGCAGTGACATGGTCGGTCCAAGTCAGCATGGATTTATGAAGGGAAAGTCAAGCTCCAGAATTTTCTGAATATGTAACTTGCAGAGTGGACAAGGGAGAACCAATGGATGTGGTGTATTTGGAATTTCAAAAGGCTTTAGATAAGGTCCCACACAAGAGATATGTGTGCAAAATCAAAGCACCTGGTATTGGGTGTAATGTAGTTACGTGGATAGAAACAGAGAAACAAAGAAAATAGGTGCAGAAATAGGCCATTCGTCCATTCGAGCCTGCACCGGCATTCAATCAGATCATGCTGACCATTCCTTCAGTACCGCTGTCCTGCTGTCTCTCCATACCCCTTGATCCCCTTAATCGTAAGGGACATATATCCAACGAACTGGGATCAACAACTCTCTGCGGCAGGGAATTTCACAGGTCAACAACTCTCTGAGTGAAGAAGTTGCTCCTCATCTCAGTCGTAAATGGCCTACCCTTTATCCTAAGACTATCACCCCTGGTTCTGGACTTCCCCAATATCAAGAACATTCTTCCCACATCTAACCTGTCCAGTCCCGTCAGAATCTGAGATGTTTCTTTGAGATCCCCTCTCATCCTTCTCAACTCCAGTGAATAAAGGCCTAGTTGATGCAGTCTCTCCTCGTATGACAGCCCAGCCATCCCTGGAACAGTCTGGTGAACTTTCGCTGCACTCCCTCAATAGCAAAAACGTCCTTCCTCAGACTAGGAGACCAAAACTAAACACAATATTCCCAGGTGAGGTCTCATTAAGGCACTGTACAGCTGCAGTAAGACCTCCCTGCTCCTATATTCAACCCGAGCTACGAAGGCCAACATAGCATTTGCCTTCTTTAACACCTTCTGTACCTGCGTGCCCACTTTCAGTGACTGATGAACTATGACACCCAGGTCTCGTTGCACCTCCCCTTTTTCTCGTCTGCCACCATTCAGATAATATTCTGCCTCCGTGTATTTGACCCCAAAATGCATAACCTCACATTTATCCAGATTATACTGCATCTGCCATGTATTTGCCCACTCACCTAATCTGTCCACATCACCCTGCAGCCTCTTAGCGTCCTCCTTACAGCTCACACCGCCACCTAGTTTAGTGTCGTCCACAAACTTGGAGATATTACAGTCTATCCCTTTATCCAAATCGTTATTGTATATTGTAAAGAGCTGGGGTCCCTGCACTGAGCCCTGCGGCACTCCACTAGTCACTGCCTGCCATTCTGAAAAGGACCCGTTTATCCCGACTCTCTCTATCCACGTCATTACATTACCACCAATACCATGCGCTTTGATTTGCGGGACCTCGTCAAAAGCCTTTTGAAAGCCCAAATACACCACATCCATTGGTTCTCCTTGTGCACTCAACAAGCGATATCCTCGAAAAATTCCAGAAGATTCGTCAAGCATGATTTCCCTTTCATAAATCTATGCTGACTCGGTCCGATCCTGTCACTGCTTTCCAAATGGGCTCCTTAATGATCGATTCCAATATTGCCCCCATTACGGATGTCAGGCTAACGGGTCTATAATTACCCGCTTTCTCTCTCCCTCTATTTTTAAAAAGTAGCGTTACATTAGCTACCCTTCAGTCCATAGGAACTGATCCAGAGTCGATAGCTTGCTGGAAAATGATCACCAATGCATCCACTATTTCTCGGGCCACTTCGTTAAGTTCTCTGACATGCAGATTATCAGGACTCGGGGATTTATCGGCCTTTAATCCCATCAACTACCCTAACACAATTTCCCACCTAATAAGGATATCTTTCAGTTCCTCATTCTCACTAGACCCACTGTCCCTATTACTTTGGGAAGGTGATCTATATCTTCCTTTGTGAAGACAGAACAAAAGTGTCGAGATCTGGTTGGCAGACAGGAAGCAGAGAGTCGGGTTATACGGGTCCTTTCCAGAATGGCCGGCAGTGACTAGTGGAGTGCCTCAGGGCTCAGTGCTGGGACCCCAGCTCTTCACAGAATACATTAATGTCTCAGATGAAGGAATTGAGTGTAATATCTCCAGGTTTGCAGATGAAACTAAATTAGCTGGCGGTGTGAGCCCTGAGGAGGACGCTAAGAGGCTGCAGGTTGACTTGGACAGGTTAGGTGAGTGGGCAAATACATGGCAGATGCAGTATAATGTTCATAAATGTGCGGTTATCCACTTTGATGGCAAAACAACGAAGGCAGAACATTATCTGCATGGCGGCAGATTAGGAAAAAGTGAGGTGTAACGAGACCTGGGTGTCATGGTTCATCAGTCATTGAAATTTGGCATGCAGGTACAGCAGGCTGTGAAGAAGCCAATTGGTATGTTGGCCTTCATAGCTAGGGGATTTGAGTATAGGAGCAGGGTCGTCTTACTGCAGTTGTAAAGGGCATTGGTGAGACCTCACCTGGAATATTGTGTTCAGTTTAGGTCTCCTAATCTGAGGAAGGAACTCCTTGCTTTTGAGGGAGTGCAGCGAAGTTTCACCCGACTGATTCCAGGGATGGCTAGACTGACATATGAAACGAGACTGGATCGACTGTGCCTTTATACACTGGAGTTTAGAAGGATGAGAGGGGATCTCGTAGAAACATGTAAGATTCCGACTGGACTGGACATGTTCGATGCGGGAAGAATGTACAAAATGTTGGGAAAGTCCAGAACCAGGGGTAGGGCATTTAGAACGAAGATGAGGAGAAACTTCTTCACTCAGAGAGTTGTTAACCTGTGGAATTCCCTTCCGCAAAGAGTAGTTAATGCCAGTTCATTGGATATATTCAACAAGGAGTTATTGTGGCACTTATGGCTAAAAGGATCAAGAGGTAGGGAGGAAACAGGAATGCGGTACTGATGGAATGATCAGCCATGATCTTATTGAGTGGTGGTGCAGGCTCTAAGTGTTGAATGGCGTACTGCTGAATCTATTTTCGATGTTTCTATGTTGAGAAGCAACACGGAATACTTGCCTTCATTAGATGAGCCATAGAATATAAAATCGGTGAAGTTATGCTTCAAATGTGTAGAACTCTAGTTGGGCCACAGCTAGATTATTGCATGCTTCTCTGGTCACCGCATTACAGGAATGTTCAGACAGCACTCGTGAGCATACAGTTTAGAGTTAGGGGGATGGTGAATTTAGCACTGAGTAAATATTGCATCGGCTGGGTTTGTTTTCCATGGAACAGATGAGGCTAAGGGGGTCCGTATTGAAGTGAATAAAATTATGAGTGGCCTCGATCGAGTGCATAGAAAGGATCTATTTCCCTTAGCAGAGTAGCAAACAACCAGGCGTCATAGATTTAAAGTAATTGGTAGGAGGTTTTCCGGAATTTGAGGTACACTGTTTCCAGCCAGGGGTGGTGAGAGTCTGGAACTCACTGCTGAAAGTGATTTAGGGGCAGAAGACCTCACCACTTTTAAAAGTCCTTGAATATGCAATTCAATTCCAGTAACCTAAAAGGCTATGAAATAAGAGCTGGAAAGTGGCATTAGTCTGGATATGTTGGATTTTAGTCGGAATTTAGGACATGATCAGGTGTTCCTTCGGCAGCTCAGTGCATTTTGCAGCAAATCAATACTTCAGAGAAGGGAAACTGCGTTCCCTGCAATTCCTGCTACACAAGTGGCTCCAATCCTACCCACTTTTCCATTGAGCTCTCTTAGAACCTGAGTCTATTACACAGGAACAAGAGCAAGCCATCGAACCTGTTACAGAAGGACAGCAGTATTCCATTAGCCCCTCGAGCCAGTTGCAAAGGACAAGAGGAAGTAATTCAGATCCTTAGGCTTTTTATACAAGAAGAGTAGAACTCCATTCGGCCGCTCGTACCTGCTGCAGAGATGACGAGGAGGCACACTTTCCTATTACACAGAATTAGCTGGGGGCCATTCAGCCGCACCGCACTGTTGCACAGGGAAAGGAGGAGGCCATTAACGCCTCAAATCTGAGCCTTACGAGAGACAGAAGCCGATCAGTTCCTTGAGCTTGCTCTACAAGAAGAGTATAAGTCCATTTAGATCCTAGAACATAGAAACATAGAAAACGGGAGCAGTAGTAGTGCATTCGGCCCTTCGAGTCTGCACCACCATTTAATATGATCATTCCTAATCCTCTATCTCAACACCATATTCATGCTTTCCCCCCATATCACTTAATGTCTTTTGTGTCTAGAAATTAATCTCCCTCTTAAATATATTCAGTGACTCGGCATTCACAGCCTTCTGTGGAAGGAAATTCCACAGCTGCACCACTCTCTGAATGATAAAAAAATCTCACCTTCTCCTTCCTATATTTCCAACCCCGTATTCTGAGACTGTGACCTCTTGTTATAACCTTCCCAATCAGGTGAATCATCTTCCCCGCATCCAGTCTATTCAACCCTTTCAGAATGGTATACGTTTCAATGAGATCCTCTCTCATTCTACTAAACTCTACAGAAAACAGGCCTAGTCGACCCAATGTCTGCTCATACGACAGTCCTGCCATCCCAATAATCCATCTGGTGAACCTTCGCTGCACTCCCTCTATGGCAAGTATATCCTTTCTTGTGCAACGAAACCAAAACTGCACACAATACTCCAGGTGCGGTGTCACCAAGGCCCTGTAGAACTGTAGTAACACATCTTTACTCATTTACACACATCCTCTTGGAATGAAGGCCAACATATCATCTGCAGTCCTAACTGCTTGCTGCACCTGCATGTATGCTTTCAATAGACTATTTTACAAGGACATCAGGTCCCTCTGCCCATCGATTCTGTTTCCTGTCCATTAACCAATTTTCAATCCATGCTAGTATATTACCCCCAATCATATATGATTTAATGTTGCACACTACATCGTACGTGGGACTTTATCAGAGGCCTTCTGTAAATCCAAATACACTATATCCACTGATTCTCCCTTAACTTTTCTATCAGTTACATCCTCAAAAAGTCGAGTAGATTTGTCATACATGGTTTTCTTTTCATGAATTCATGTTGACTTTGTCTAATCCCTTTGGTATTATCTAAGTGTTCCGTTATAATATCCTTTACTATAGATTCTCGCATTTTCCCTACAACTGGTGTTCGGCTAACCGGTCTGTAGTTCCTTGTTTTCTCTCTCCCTCCATTTTTAAACAGTGGGGTTACATTTGCCACCGTTCAAACTACAGGAACTGTTCCATGATCTATCGATGTTTGGAAGTTGTCAACCAATGCATGCACGATTTCCATTGCAACCTCTTTTAGTACTCTGGGATGCAGATTATAAGGCCCTGGTGATTTATCGGCCTTCATTCCCATTAGTTTCCTCAGCACTATTTTCTTACAAATAATCATGTCCGTTAATTCCTCTTGCTCACTCGACCTTTGGTTCACAAGCATTTTTGGGATGTTATTTATGTCCTCCGTGATGACAGAACAAAGAATTTATTTAATTGTCCTTCCATTTCCTTGTTCCACATTATAAATTCCCCCATTTCTGTCTGTTAAGGGCCTACATTTGTCTTCACTAATCTTTTCCTTTTTACGAACTTGTAGAATCTACTGCAGCCGGTTTTTATGTTCCTTGCAAGTTCACTGTTATACTCTGTTTCTCGCCTCTCAATCAATCTCTTGGAACATTTTTGCTGAATTCTAAATTGTTCCCCATCCTCAGGCTTGTACTTTTTCTGACAACTTTGTATAACTCTTCTTTGAATCTAAGACGATCCTTAATTTATTTTGTTAACCATGGTTGGGCCAGCATCCTTTTTTTTTTACATCAGAAAGGAAAGTATAACTGCCGCAATTGATACATTCGTTCCTTTAATTTTATTCCTTGCCCGTCCACCAACATGACGTTTATTGACTCTTCCCAATCTATCATACCCCATGCAATTCATTCCCCATGCATTCGTTGTATCCTTTGCTTAGATTTAGGACCATAGGTTCGGATTGGGCTACTACACTTTCCATCTTAATAACGAGTTGAATCGAGTTATTGCCACTCCTCGCTGAAGGACCCCAGACAACTTGACTTTTAATTAACCCCTTCTCTTTACACAAGACCCAATCTAGGATATTCTGTTCCCTAACACTCTCCGCAAAAAACTGGGCTAAAAAAAACTGGTACCAACGCCAGGAATTCATCGGCCACATTATTATTACTTTAATTTACATGTAGTTTAAAGTCACCTTCGATGATGGTAGTACCCTTGTTACATGCAGCTCTGATTTCCTGTTAATGTTATCCTCTACACTACCACAACTGTTTGGAGGCCTCTGGGCAACTCACACCAATCTTTTCTGGTCCTTCATTCTCCTTAGCGCCATCCAACTGAATCTACATCTTATCTTTCTGAGCCGAATGACTTTCTCATTATTGCGCTGATATCATCCTTTACCAACAACGCAACACAACCCGCTCTTCCTTTTTGCCTGTCCTTTCTAAATACCGAATATCATTTGATATTCAGTTCCCAACCCTGGTCACCTGCAACCAAATATCTGTAATTGCACCGATATTGTATCTGTTTACATCTGTTTGTGCTGTTAATTCTTCTATCTTATTACAGATGCTTCGTCCATTCAGATACAATGCTTTTGGATTGGTCTTTTTAACATTATTAGAGATCATAACATTTATTTGCACTATAGCCCGATTTATCTTATCGCTTTTTTTCTTATCAGGATCCTATTTTTTAGTGCACTCTTTTGATTGTATACTCAGTCACTTCTTGACATAATGCGGTTACATTACAACAATCACTTTCCGGCATTGCTTCATTTTCATTTCTCTTTAGCAGTCTAGATTTCTCTGCATTGCGACCGTCCTGCCCACCGCCTTCCCTCCCCCACTCCACTATCCCCTTAATAGAAGATGTTGCATAGGATTAGGACGAGGCATTTCAGACACACCGACCTGTTATACAGGAACAGGTGGAGACTAATCAACCCCTAGAACTGTTACATAGGACGCGGGGGATGACATTCCGTCCCTCAAACTATTGCACAGGAACAGCCTGAGTCATTCAGCCCCTCTAGCACATTGCACAGCCGGAGGCCTGTGGCACTGGACTAGTAATTCAGTGAGAGAAAATCACAGTCCACCAAGAGAGTAGGACAATTTAAATTCAAATAAATACATCTTGAATTTTAAATGTATTAATAATATTGACCATTCACGGAACACACCATCTCGTTCAAAAGTCTCCTTTATTGAAGGTAATCTGCAGTCCTTACTGGTCTGGGCTCAAATGTGGCCCCAGATCCAGAGCAACGTGATTGGCTCTTTACGGCCTCTGAAAAGGCCGAGCGAGAAACTCATTTGCATAAGGTGGTTAACCATGACCTTCACAAGGGCAATTAGGGAAAAGCAATAAAGGCTGCCCTTGCGAGCATTGTCCACATAATAGAATGGATAAAAGAAACAATAGGATCTCGAGATTGCTACACTGGAAAAAGAAGAACCGCAAGAGAGGTCAGAGAATGTGCAGTCTGGAGGCAACTAGATAAATGCATAGCTAGCTGGCTTTAAGACAGAAAGCAGAGAGTAGGGGTAAAAGTTAGCTTTTTAGAGTGGCAGAAGGTGGGTCGTGCTGTTCCACAAGGATCGGTGCTGGGACCACTGTTGTTTACAATTTATATTAATGATTTCCACCTGGGAATCAAAAGCACAATTTCTCAATTTGCGGATGACGCCAAATTAATTGGATATTCAATACTGAGGATGACTGCAACAAATTCGGTCGCGCGAACCTGTTGCATAGATGAGGAGAAGGTAATCCCACACCAACGAACCTGTTGCACTGAAATAGTAGGGGACAATTGAGCCTCTCCAGTCTGTTACACAAGAACAGGACAAGGCCATCAACCGCTTGCTAGCCATGTCAAATGCTTGAATGAATAAAATAAAAAAATAGATTGTTACATGGTTACAAGAAGAGTTGGAAAGTGGGATTAGGCGGGATAGCAATTTTCGGACGGTGCGGAGAAGCTGGGCCGAAGTGGCCTCCTTCCGTGCTGAAAGATTCTACGAGTCCATGAAAAAACATCCCTTTCAAACAGAAGCATGATGATTCGGGTCTGACAGGGCATCCGTTTTAGACGGCGGAGGTTGATCCAGTGGCGATTAAAGTTCATCGACCTGAAATGTTCACTCGGTTTCTCTCTCCGCAGATTCTGCCTCATCTGCTGAGTGTTTCCAGATTTTATTTTAGCTCAGATTACGCATCGACACTATTTTACTTTTGTATTGATGCACAATTTTGCGATTCAAGGCGCAATGGATAGCACGTTATTTTTCTAATTCTTGGCATATTAAATATTCAACGTATTTAGGCTCGACTCCCACCAGAGTCGGGATTTGAGCCTGGGCCGCACAGTGAAATTTGCATCAAAGCATTACTTCAGAGAAGGCTAACTGTGGTCCCTGCACTTTCTGTTGCACAAGTGGGTCCAGTCATTCCCAAGTATCATCTGAATATTTTGCAAGTAAACAGATGCAAGCAATCGAGCCTGTTACACAGGGACAGGTGGAGGCCAATGCGTCACTTAACCCCTCAAACCAATTGCAAAGGGCATGAGGAAGCCATTCAGCTTTGTGCACCTGTTTTACAAGAAATGTCGAACTCCATTCGGTCGTTCGAACCTTTCGCATGGTTGTCCATAAGGCAATGCCAAACCAATGAAGCTGTTGAGCAGAAATAGGAGGATGTCATTGAGCCTCTCCAGCCTGTTGCACAAGGACAGGGGGAGGCCATTAACCCCTCGAGCATGAAGCATAGGACTGGCGGAAGACATTCAGCTCCTTGAGACTTATCTATAAGAAGACTAGAAGTCCATTTAGCCATTCGAAAGGCTGAGGATGAGGCATTTGCGAGTCACGAACCGGTTATACAGGAACAGGAGGAGGCTAATCAATCTCCCGATCCTGTAGCGTAGAAACAAGGCACACCATTCCTTCCCTCAACCTGTTGCAAAGGAATAGGAGGTGTCATTCAGCCCCTTGAGCGCATTACACAGATAGAGGTCAATCATAGTAGCATGATGGTTATGTCACTGGACTAATAATCCAGAGAGAAGAAATCATAGCCCACCACGAGAGTGGGGAGATTTAAATTCAATTAAGTAAATCTAGAATTTTAAAAGTATCAATAATGATGACCATTGTAACAAACTCCTCATCTGGTTCACTTGTCTCCTTTCGGGAAAGAATTCTGCCGTCCTTACCGGTCTGGGCCAACATGGAATTCCAAACCCACAGCAATGTCGTTGGCTCTTAACTGACCTCTGAATTGGCCTGGCGAGTCAGTCGGGTGCATAAAGTGAATCACCAACAATTTCACAAGGGCAGATGGAGATGGACAACTAATCCGGCCCTTGCTAGCGATGTCGACATGCTTGAATGCATAAAATAAAAAAAATAGATTGTTACATCGGAACAAGAAGAGCCTCAAGACAGGTCAGAGAATGCGGAGTCAGGTGACAACTAGCAGAATGGATAGCTAGCTGGTTTCAAGACAGAAATCAAAGAATAGGTGTAAAAGTTAGCGTTTCTTAGACGCAGCAGGCGGGTAGTGGCGTCCCACAAGGATCGGTGCTGGGACCACTGTTGTTCAAAATTAATATTAAAGATTTAGACCTTGAAATCGAAAACAACATTTCTAAATGTGCGGGTGACACCAAATTAGGAGGGATAGTTAATACGGAGGAACACTGCAACAACTTACAAGAGGGCATTAATAAACTTGCAGAATGGGCATATAATTGGCAAATGAATCTCAAACCATATAAATGTGAGGTGTTACATTTAAGTAGGAGACATATTAATGGAAGTTGCCAGTCTGGGTGGTGTACAGGAACAAAGAGATTTCGGAGTACAAATACAAAAACTCTAAAAAAATAACGGCATACGTTAGCAAGGCCATAAAAAAGCAAACCAAACATGCTGATTTATTTCTAGACATTCAGAATTGAAAAGTAGCGACATTATCCTAAACCTGTATTTAACCTTCATTCGATCACGCTTAGAATACTACGTACAGTTCTGGTCGTCATATTATAAAAAGAGCATCGAGGCATTTCAGAGGATGCAGAGAAGGTTTTCAAGGATGATACCTCAAGAAAAGATTCCTCAAGCCAGCGTATACAAATCAGGAAAGGATGAACAGGCAGTGTCTCTTTCCTCTTGAAAAAGGAAGGCTGAGGCGTGACATGATACAGACATTTTAAATTATGAAATATTTTGATGGAGTGGATACAGTTAGAATGTTTCAACTTGTGGGGAACAGAATAACTAGACGCTATGAATATAAGATAGTCACCATGAAATCAAAATAGGGAATTCAGAAGAAACTTATTTACCCAAAGTGTGGTGAGATTGTGGAACTCGGTACCACAGGGAGTGGTTGAAGAGAATAGTATGGAAGTATTTAAGGAGGGGCTAGACAGCATATGACAGAGAAGGGAACAGAGCGTTAGGCTGTTGAGGAATTTTGAGCGGATCTCCAGTGGAGCATAAAAGACTGGCTGAGGCGAATGGCCTGTTTCAGTGCTGTATATCCGATGTAATCCAATGCTTGACATGAGTGTTCTTGACTCCATTCCGCAGAATGCTACCCGTCACCACCTCAAGGAGACCCCAACACTGCACGAGGTTGAAAATGCCATAAGAAAGCTAAAAAATAACAAGGCTATGGGGGCTGACGGAATCATTGCTGAGGCACTAAAGTATGGTGGTGAGGCACTGCTGGCGCGAATACCTGACCATCTTTCTCTCATCTGGAGGGAGGAAAGCATGCCGGGAGATCTTAGTGATTCAGTGATCGTGAACATCTTTAATAAGGCGATAAGTCCGACTGCAGCAACTAAAGGGGAATCTCCCTGGTACCAGCCACTTGGAAAGTCGTCGCTAGCCTCCTCCTCAACTGGCTTCTACCTGTGGCCGAGGAGCTCCTCACGGATTTGCAGAGCAGGTTTCTTACCCTCCGGGGAACAACGGACATGATTTTTTGCAGCACGACAGCTGAAGGAAAAATGCAGGTAACATGGCGTTCTTCGACCTTACAGATGCCTTTCACACTCTCAGCCACGAGAGCCTCAGGAACGTCCTCCTCCGTTTCGGAAGCCAGTAAAAGTACGTCACCGTCCTCCGGCTGCTCCACGATGACATGCAGGCCATGATCCTTACCAACAGATCCATCACAGACGCAATGCACGTCCCGACCGGGGTCAAGCAGTCTGCGTCAACGCTCCAAACCTCTTCTCATTCTTCCTCACTGCCATGTTCCAGCTCACAGTCCACAAGCTCCCCGCTGGAGTGGAACTAAACCACAGACCCAGGGGAAACCTTTTCATCCTTCGCCATCCCTAGGCAAGGTCCAAAACCATCCCAACCTCTGTCGTGAGCTACAGTACGTGGATGACGCCTGCGTCTGTGCTCACACAGAGGCTGAACTCCAGGACACAGTCGAGGTATTTACTGAGGCACTCGAAAGCATGGCGCTTGCGCTAAATATCAGTAAGACAAAGGTCCTCCACCAACCAGTCCTCCCTGCACAGCACTGCCCCCCAGTCATCAACAGCAATGTTATGGCCCTGGACATCATGGACCAATTCATTATTTCGGGCGCCTCCTATCAACAATAGCTGGCATTGACGACAAGTTCCAACAACGTCTCCAGTGCGCCAGTGCAGCCTTCGGCCGCCTGTGGAAAAAGTGTGTTTGAAGACCAGAACTTCAATACTTTGACCAAGTTAATGGTCGACAGGCCGTAGTAATTCCCGCCCTCCTGTACTGCTCAGAGATGTGAAACATGTAAAGTAGACACCGCACATCGCTGGAGAAATACCACCAACGATTTGTCCGAAAGATCCTACAAATCCCCTGGGAGGAGAGACGCACCAAATTTAATATCCTCGTCCAGGCCAACATAATCAGCATTATAGCACTGACTACACATTATCAGCTCCGTTGGGCAGGCAACATAGTTTGCATGCCAGACACGAGACACCCAAAGCATGCGCTCTACTCACAACTCGTCCACGGCTAACGAGCGAAAGATGGGCAGTGGAAATGTTACAAGGATACACTCAAAGCCTCCCTGATAAAGTATGACATTCCCACTGACACTTGGGAGTCACTGGCCCATGCCCGCCCTTAGTGGAGCAAGTGCATCCGGGAGGCCGCTGAGCGCCTCGAGTCTCATCCCCGAGAGCATGCAGACATCAAGCGCAGGCAGCGGAAAGAGCGTGAAACAAACCAGACTCCACGCTCACCCTTCACTTCAAACACTGTCTGTCCCACTTGTGACAGAGACTGTGGTTCTCGTATTAGACTGTACAGCCACCTACCAACTCATGCTAAGAGTGGAAGCAAGTCTTCCTCGATTCCGAGGGACTGCCTATGATGATGATGATGATGATGTGAGGCTATTGCACAGGAAGAAGCCTTTCAGTACCTTGAACCTTGTACGCAGGAGCAGGCTATTCATCCCCTCATACATGTGAAATAGTAACAGATGACCACCATTCAACTTTTCAAGCGTTTTAAATAAGAACAGGAGGTGATCATTCAGCACTTTCCCGACAGTTTTATAGTTATAGGAAAAGGCAATTCTGCCCCTCGAATCCGTTGCATAGGAACAGGAAGTTGTCATTAAGCCCATAGATGCTCATACACTAGAAAAAGAGGAAGACTTTCAATCTCCCGAGCCGGTTACATAGGAACAGGAGAAGAATATTCAACCTACAGAGGATGGTTAATCAGGAACAGGAGGAGTTCATTCACTCCCGCTACCTTGTTCGACAAGACAGCAGGAGGGCATTCAGCCACTCGAGCTTGTTAAACAAGAATAGTAGGAGGCCATTCATCCACTTGAGCCTGTTACGCTGGAATAGGTAGAGGCGATTCAGTCCTTCGAGCCTGTGGCAGTGGAACAAGAGGACGTCATTCAGCACCCATAAATTGTTACACAGAAGTACACTATTCGGCCCCTCAAAACACTTACATTAGAATATAGGGGATGATTAAACGCTATTCAGCCTATTAGACATCAATAGGATACATTGAATCATACAAACATAGAACATGGATGAAGGAGTAGGCCATTCGGCCCTTCGAGCCTGCACCACCATTCCTTTGATGATGGCTGATCATGCAAAATCAGTACACAATTCCTGCATTTTCTGCGTACCACTTGATCCCTTTAGCAGTAAGTGGCACATCTTACTCCCTTTTGACTATATCTAACGAACTGGCTACAACAACTTTCTGTGATAGAGAATTCCACAGGTTCACAATTCTCTGAGTGAAGAAGTTTCTCCTCATCTCAGTCCTAAATGGCTTATCCCTTATCCTTAGACTCTGACGCCTAGTTCTGGATTTCTCTAACATCGGGAACATTCTTCCTGCATTTAACCTGTCCAAACCAGTCAGAATTGTATCTGTTTCTATGCAATCCCCTCTCATTCTTCCAAATTCCAGTTAGTATAAGCCAGTCGATCCAGGAGGAGGCGATTCAAGCCCTCGACCGTTGTATTTAGGAAACGGAGCAGGTCATTCAGCCACTCAAGCCTGTTACATAAGAGCTGAAGGAAGCTATTCATCCCCTTGACCCAGTTGCACAAGTAAAGGATGAAGTTAAGAGTATGGTTGCACACTGGTTATGTTACTAGTTTAGTAATTCTGAGGCATGTGTACACATTCAACCATGGCAGCTGTGGAAGTTAAATTGAATTCAGTAAATACATCTGGAATTAAAATGACGTTATCCTGTCCTTCCTCGTCAACTCTATCAGCCGAATGTTCTATTCACTTCTCCCTCATATACGTATCTCAATTTTCCTCGCCGCCATGCTCCACCTCACAATCAACAAGCACCCCATTTAAACTCAGGACCAGTCGGAAGCTGTTTAAACAACGCCGCCTCCAGGGCAGGTACAAGTTCACCCCGACCTGTGTCATTGAGCTGCACTATGCGGACGACGCCTGCGTCTGTGCACATTCAGTGGCTGAACTCCAGGGTATAATCACTATATTCCCTGAGGCATATGAAAGCATGGGCCTTATGCTGAACATCCGTAAGACAAAATTCCTTGACCAGCCTGCCATCGCCGCACAGCACTGCCCTCCAATCGTCAAGGCCCAAGGCACGGCCCTGGATAACGTGGACCGTTTCACATATCTCGGCAGCCTCTTATCAAGAAAGGCATATGTGAATGCAGAGATTCAGCATCGCCTCCAGTGCGCCAGAACAGCCTTCGACCGCCTGCGGAAATACGTGTTTTAAGTTCAGATCTTAACAAATCTACGACTAAACTCATGGTTCATAGTGCTGTAGAAATACCCGCCCTCCTGTATAGGTCTGAGGCATGCACGATGTACAGAAGGCACCTCAAGTCGCTGGAGATATATCACCAACGATGTGTCTGCTAGATCGTGAAAATCTCCTTGGAGGACAGGCACACCAACATCAGTGCCCTCGACCAGGCTAAAATCCCCAGTCTTGACGCACTGCCCACACTCGATCAGCTTCGCTGTGCAGGCCACATAGAACGCATGCCAGATACGAGACTCCCGAAGCAAATGCTTTAGGCGGAGCTCCTTCATGGTGACCGAGCCAAAGGAGGACAGCATAAACGTTCTAAGGACATCCTCAAAGCCTCACTGGTAACCTGCGACATCACCACTGACAACTGGGAGACCCTGGCCGCAGATCGCCCGAGGTGGAGAAAGTCCATCCGGGAGGGCGTTGAGCTCTTTAAGGCTTGACGCAAGGCGCATGAAGAGCCCAGGCACACGCACCGGAAGGAGCGTGCGGCAATCCAGCCCAACCGACCCATTCCCCGGTCGAATGTCTGTCCCACCTGTGACAAAGTCTGAGGCTCTCGTATCAGACTGTTCAGCCATGAAAGAACTCACTTTGGGAGTGGAAGCAACTCCTCCTTAATTCCGAGGGAGTGCCTATGATGATGCAGAAATTTTAGGATTTAGCAAAGTAGAACAATCTGTGTTTAAATATGTCTATGCTGTCAGTCCCGGATCATTCTGTGTCTTTTTAAATGGATATGCTGTCAGTTCAGTTCATTCTTTGTCAGTATAAAAGGGATGTGCTGTCTGTGCAGGATCATTCTGTGCGTGTGTCTGCTTAATATTAGTGTGATTACAGCTGTGAAGACCGAATTTCTAAGGTGATATATTTGAAAGCGAAATGGGTTTCCTTGCGTAGGAGTGAACCCAGTTGACAGCGCGTCTGTTGAATAATTCAAAATGTATTTATATTTGAGTAAAACCCTTTCTCTAATCATAGCTGAAGCCCTGAAAAAGCTCCCAATTCTCTCCACAACAAAGTGACCAGCTGTGGAGACATTGCGAATGGATAAGGCATCCGCGTTGAGTTTTAATCGTGATTTGTCAGAAGATTGCAGGTTCGGGTTGTGCTCCGGTTGTTTAAATCACCGGGCAAAACTTATTCTTCTGTGTTCCGAATCTCCCCAAAAAGCGACCAATTCTGACAGTTACTCAACTGAAGTTATGGAAACGCCTGCTTACAGAGACTGATTCTGCGTTTTCCACATTGTCGATCTGGGGGCACCCGCAAGGCATGCGACGAACATAAGTAAATAAGCATTAGTAGAAAGGGTCAGCCATTCGGCCCTTCGAGCCTGCTCCGCAATGAAATCACCTCTTATTCTTCTAAACTCTGTAGAATATAGGCCTAGTTTACTCAAACTCTCCTCATGGAAAATAACAGTGCGGTTTCGAGTCTGTTGAGTTCGCTTTGCCCAGTGGCTTCCAACGTGCAAAGGAACAGTTTTTACCCGACGATTTCTAACAGTCTCTGACCTTATGTAACGGACTTAGCTAAATTAATTTTGCTCACAGAAGCTGACTGTCAGTTTGTCACATTGTTGATCGGGGTGCACGGGCAGTTCTTGTGATAAAGAGAACTGTCGTGCAGGTTTTCACTTTGAATGTCATTTCTTAAAAAATCTTTGTTAGTTCACTCCAGACGAATGATCTGAAGGAAGAAGTGAGGAAAAGTTCCATCTACGATCCGGATCTCTGTTCCACCTTCATTCAAGAAGTGAAGAATTCCAATAGTCAGTGTTCATTTTAACAAGACGAGAATAATGCTGGGGCAGAGACCAGTGGTTTATAAGGAGATTTGGATTCAATGCCTATTGTATGTAAGTTTCAGTCAAATTCTGGGATGATTCATCAGCATCAAACATTTACCACAATAAATGAGCACAACGGTTTAGGCGCCCATCTCCTTAACGTCCCGTCTACTGTCTAAGACAACTCAGCTCTTCAATCTGGTGCTGTTAGTCTCCAACCAGAAATACTCTGCTAGAATGTCCCCCACACCTTCAAAGTCCTGCCCGTGCAACCAGATTGACAAAGTTCAAAATGTAGAATCAAATTCTGCAAGTAAAATGCCTTCAGGAATGCTATAAACTACCTCATCGAATGAAGCCTTTTACTCTGATCAGACAGCCTGGCGACGCCGGGTTCAATCCCAGTCATTACAGAATCCTCTACAGATAGACCACATTTGGCGTACTTTGTGCAAATCTGGTCGCCATATTATTTACAAAATTGATATAATGGAACTGGAGAGGGTAAAGAGAGGATTTACAATGAGGATACATGAAATGCGAGGATATATATCAGGAAGGGATGAACAGGCCGCGTCTCTTTTCACTTGAAAAGAAAAGTCTGAATGTGACCTAATAGAGGTCTGCTAGACATAAAAGGGTTTGATAGGTTAAATGCACAGAGAGAGAGTTTCCACATGTGGGGAGGACCTTCACTGGAGGGTATCAAAATAAGATCGTCACCAACAAATCCAATAAAGATATCACAAGAAACTTATATATCAGAGATTGAGAATGTGGGACTCACTATCACAGGGATTTGTTGATGCAAGTAGGATATAATGTTTTAAAGGACAGTTAGATAAGTATATGTGCGAAAAAGGAATAGAGCGTTATTCTGATGAGAGGATGTCCAGTGGACCATAAAGGTGGGAATCGACTGATTGGGTCGAAATGCCTGCTCCTGCTCTGTATATGCTATATAATCGTATGCATTCGGCACACATGATACTAATTCAAAGGCCAGCTCCTTAGAACCTTCAGCACTAGAGATTGGGCACTGACTAAAATACAATGCTGAGGATTTGTCACGATTATTTTGCGATTGACGCTGAATTTAAATGTATCCAAATTCAGGCGAGTTCCTGCGTGCTGAATGGAACACGGGTGTCAGACGTCAATCGACACAGCGCCGCATACACGGGAAACATTTAACTTTACTCAGTTGATTAGTTTTCATTAGTTGCTCATGTGAAGCTCTGAGATTTCGGAAAATGTGGGGAAAATGGAGCAAATTCATAAGTTTATATTTACTTTTATCTAAAAGCCAGCGAGGCTCGCGTATTAATTTGAGAAATGTCATGAGCTGAGTGTAACATGTATGGTAGAAAATTTGGACATGATCTTCAAGGTAAAAGTACAATGAAAAAAAAACAGAGGCATGAAACATTCCAGAAAAAAACTACGAGAATGGGATCCGAACCAACACTTGCACAGTATAAGGGGTTAGCAGTACATCGACTTAACCACACGGCCACCTCGTCTGAGGCCTAAAGTCCGATCTGCCCTTCGCTTTCCTTTCATTTGCTTCCAAACATATATACCCTGCGACAAAGTCCAGTTCGCCACTTGTATGGCCCGAGCATCCAGGTCGCCAACGGTCAAAGTCGACAATCAGCTTCTGTAAGAAAAAGCCCTCCCAATACTTCAGGTGAGTGAGTATCAGAAATGGCCAGTTTTGAGACAGTTTCACAGAAGAATAGAAAAGGTACTACCCGTTGATTTATACGGCCTCGACAGGACATGGTTAGCACCGAAGTCAGACGCCTTGTCCATTGGGCCACATCTCACTGCCGTTGCCATAAGATGTGTTGTATTTGGAACATAAGAACATAAGAAATAGGGGCAGGTGTAGGCTATTTGGCCTGCTCGGCTATTCAATAAGATGATGGTTGATCTGATAATGGAATCAGCTCCACTTCCCTGTCCGCACTCCATAACCCTTATCCCAATTATTGCTCAAAAAGCTTTCTATCTCCACTTTAAATATTTTCAGACCAAGCCTCCACAGCGCTCTGGGGCATTGTATAACAAAACTCTGAGAGATGAAATGTTTCCTCATCTCAGTTTAAAATAGGCGGAACATTATTTTAAGACTATATCCCCTTGTTTTATTTTCTCCTATGAGTGGAAATATCCTCTCTGCATCCACCGAGTCGACCTCCCTATCGATCTTATACGTTTGAATTTGATCACCTCGCATTCTTCAGAACTCCAATGAGTATAGGGCCAACCTTCCAAACCTATCCTCAAATCAACGCCCTCATCTCCGGAATGAAACTCGTGAACCTTCTCTGAGCAGTCTCCAATGCAAGTATAACCTTCCTTAAATACGGAAAACAAAACTGTACCCAGTACTCCACGGGGTGGCCTGTACAGTTGTAGCAGGACTTCATTGTTTTTATACTCTGTCTCCCTTGCAATAAATGCTAACAAGCTATATGCCTTCCTGATTACTTACTGTAACTGAATAATAACGTTTTTTGTTTAATGCACAAGGACCCCCAGGTCTCCTTTTATTGCATCACGTTGCAACATTTCTCCATTTAAATTGTGGGCCATGAAATGCCGTTTTGGCATTCCCGCGGGCATTTTAGAGAAAACATACGCATCTAAATTAAGCTGTTGACCACGTTCGACTTTCTTGAGGACTCCTTCGACTGCGCTTCGCAGCGTGTGCACGGCCTCGAGCTGGAGTCACATGGCTTTGGGCAGCCAATCAGGTGAGGCATCATAGTAATAGCTGTTCCGCAGGATCCGACACTCCTGTTACTATGATTGTGATAGAGCCTGAAACACTAAAAACATAGACACAAAAAGCTAAAACACTTAAAAAAAAATAACTACACTGCTTCCATTTAAATTAAAGTTAATAATGCCTTTAAAAAATTCACGATTTTTTAAACATTTTTATAACAAACTTACCGATGTGGGGAGGGTTTTTAACGTTAAAATATGTTTTTGTGTTTTGTAAAACATTTGCGCGTGTAAAATTCGGCTATGCGCCTGCTTTTTCAGGCGCAAGATTTTTGAGCACATTAGTAAGAATAAATATCGGAAATTTCCACTTACTTGTCCTTGCTCCAGAGATACGGCCATCTGTCATGTCAGAAACTTGCACACTGAAAACCTGCATTTCCGATGCCTTCCCGGGTCCATAGGAACTCCATACAAACCTGGGGAAGCCGGAATTTCAGGGCCAATATTTGCTTTTCTATTATTTCTGCCAAAGTTGATAACCTCACATGTTCCCACATTATAATCAATCTGCCTAATTATTGCTCACTCAATTAGCCTGTCTAAATCCCTTTGAAGATTTTTTTTGTGCTGCTCACGATTTGCTTTCCCACCCATCTTTGTATCATCAGCAAACTTGGCTACTTTACACTCGGTCCTTTCGTCCAAGCAATTAATATAGATTTTAAATAGTTGAGGACCCAGCACAAATCTCTGAGGCACCTCATTAGTCACTATTTCCCATCCGGAAAATGACCCGTTTATCCTGACTCTCTGATTTCTGTTAGTAAGCCAATCCTCTATACATGCTAATATATTACCGCCAACCCCATGAGCGTTTATCTTGTGCAGTAATCTCTTATGTGGCATTTTATCGACTGCCTTCTGGAAATCCAAATGCACCACATCCATTTGTTCCCCCTTATCCACTCTGCTCGATATATCGTCAAAGATTTGCAGGATATTTGTCAAACATGACTTACCTTTCATAAAATCATGTTGACTCTGCTTGATTCAAATGTTTTATCAAATGTGCTGCTACTGCTTCCTTAATAATGGACTTTAGCTTTTTCCCAACGACAGATGTTAATGTAACTGGTTTATAGTTTCCTGCTTTGCGTCTGCCTCTTTATTTAAATAGTGGCTTTACGTTTGTGGTATTCCAATCCGGTGGGATGAAACCAGAATCGAGTGAATTTTGGTAGATTACAACCAAACCATCCAGTATCTCTGCTGCCTTTTCTCTTAAGACCCTCGGATATAAGCCATCAGATTCAGGGGACTTTTCCGCCTTTAGTCCCATTATTTTACCTCTGATTACTTAATTCGTGATAATGATAGTATTAAGTGCCTCCCTCGTTATAGCCCATGGGTAATCCACTATTGGGATGTTTTAGTGACTTCTACCGTGAGAACTGATACAAGATATTTGTTCAAAGTCTCTGCCATTTCTCTGTTCTCCATTATTAATTTCCCATTCTCATCCTCCAGGAGACCAACATTTACTTTAGCCACTCTTTTCCTTTTTATACACCTGTAGAAACTCTTACTATCTAATTTTATAATTCGTGTAAGTTAACATTCATAATCTATCCACTTTTACTCATATTTTTAGTAGTTCTTGGCTGGATTTTAAAAATGCCCCAAACCTCTGGACTCACACGAGTGGATGATTGGGGGAGTGTGACGTAACAGGTGGCCTTAAAGTTACTGCAAAATAATTCAGCAAAAAATCAGCTCAAATGAACTCCAATCAGAGCGGATTACGAGCAAATGCCTACACCTACTGATTCACTACGAGTAGGGCTCGAACCTACTCGGAAACAATTCCATTAAATTCCGGATACAACGATTTAAGCACATTACCACTGCAGATAGTACGTTGCATTTTTAAACACACACCGTGTGAAGCAGCACTGACAGCACAACCATTTTAAACAGACAAAGACTAATCCGAGACTGACAGTACAACTTGATGTCGCTTTATTACGCAGTAGAAAGCGGGATAGGTAAATCACTTTAGGCGGAAAATAAACTGCACTCCCTGCTTATCTCAGCTAATCAGCTCGGTGGTCAAGGGGTATAATTGTCTCTTAGATAGGAAAATAATGGAACTCTTTCTAATGGATGTTGGAGCGGATTTTTGGACATATAATTGACCAGTATACGGGACCAAACATTTGTTTTATTTTCCCCTTTAATTAATTTTGTAAGGGACAATATTGTTGCAATATGCTTTATATAAAAAACAGAGTTAGACTTTAATGTATGCTGGTTTTATTAGTTATGGAGATAGGAAAGTGAGATGATGTACGACAGGAGAGATAATTAAGTGGGATGTTTGTCTATACCGGTGCCAAAGAGTCTGCCTTTGTTTATAATGCTCTGTCATAATGCAGGCTGGTTTATATCAAAAAACCTCAGCCTTGGAGGAAAAGCTTTGTAAACATTGTAATGCGATGATAGAGCATGTGATGCAAAGTGACTTAATTTGTAAGATAAAAGAACCTCACTGGAGATACCAAATTGAGAAGCTGGTTCAAAGACAGTGGTCTTTAACACTTCTCTCAAAGCTTTGTCTCCGATTTAATAAACCTCTCTTTATATATTATACAGTCTCGGAAACATTTTTCCACAACAAAATGGCGTCACGACAGGATACTGTCTGATCAGACGTGATCACTAAAGACAGTATCTGGAATCTGGTGTTAGAGACTGAAAAGAGAGGTGTACGGGCACGATGGGATAGTGTATAAGATACGAGTAAGTCTATAGCGGGAAGAGGCTGACTAACAGTTTGATTTTTCCCTTTGGTAAATAAGGTCGGTGCGGAAGGGAACTGATCACTCAAACCGAGAGCCGAAAAACTCCTGTGATAAGGAAACACGCCAGCTTTGTTGCGAAGATAAAGAGTCCCCACAGAGTAGTCGTGGCCGTGAGTATTACAGGAACAAAGGGAAACGTCCGAGACTGGCAAAGGTGGAAGGTAAGGAAGGGAATGTAAAACACGGGCCGCCCGGGTCATTAATTAATTCCTATATGACCGATCGACAGGTCTTAATCAAGAAAATGCAAAAGGACGGTTGGGATGTATCCCAGACGTTAGAACAACAGCGAAGTTGGATAGTTAAACAAAAGAAAGATAAAACTAAAAAAGCCAGAGTATTATTGGTGCATCAGTTAGGTGGACTAATTGAACAGGTTAAGGACGGTAAAGAGAAAATGGATGAAAAAAGTAAACAATTAAACCAGGCACAAAGGAAAAATTTAGAGTGGGAAAAGAAATGCCTGGCGCTGGAACAGCAGATCGAGGATCGATCTCAATGGGGGGGATCGCTGCCCCCTTACGAGAATTATCAATGCGAAGCAACCACCCCGGGTCAGGAAGATTTAGAATCCCTCCCGGTGGCGCCGGTAACAAGAGGGGGGACGGCCGTAAATCCCACTGCGACTTATAAGCCCTTTACCCCCGGCGAAAGACAGCAGATAATGGCATCCCTGGGTAAATTACAGCCCCGATGTGGGAATATTAAATTTTGGGCAGAGCTGGATACAGTTTGTTGGGCCAAAAACTGCACCTCAGAGATATCCACCAACTAGTCCGAGCGGCTTGCCCGGCAGATCGGTGGAGAGTAGTGGCCGGAGGAGTCGCGGTAGCAGCCAATGTCGACTTTTCAGGGGGACGTTGGACAGACGCGATACCTTTAATCACCGAAGTAGATGGTCAATTGGCGGCCTTTGGAACTTTTAAAAACGAGATCCAACGGTTTATAGGTAACGCCCCTACTAATTGGGTTAAAATTACTACAACCAAAGAGCAAAAAGGGGGAGGAGCCTCAGAGTATGGGAAACGATTGTTCCAGATATAACAAGAATGCTCTGGACAGGGAAACCCAGGCTGCTGTAACCGAGCATTTATTCAGGCATTCAAGAACGGACTATCCGCTGGACAACAGACCATTATAAAAATGGGAGTAATTGTAACCCAGGATTATAATGAACTGGTCGAGTGGGCTAATGGCGTCCAGGGAGGGGGCGATGAAAAATCTCAGACAAAGATAAAGCAGGAAAAGGTTTCTGCCACGGGAACAGGAGGAGGGCAGAAAAGGGGGACTTGCTATAATTGTGGAAAACCGGGCCATTTTGCCAGGGAATGCAAAGGGAAAGGCAGTGAAATTCAATGTACGTATTGTGGTAAGAAAGGGCACCTGGAAGCGACATGCTATGGTAAAAATGGCTATCCTAATAAGGCCAGGACTCTGTCAGAACAGGAATACCAGCAGTGGCAGGCGTACAAAGCTACCCGGTGATGTCCGGCGGCATCTGTACAAACTAAAAAGGAAGGAAGGTTAGATGTGTCTGCACTAGTCGGGGGCCGACAGTGTGAAATGCTAGTGGACACGGGAGCCTCAATATCCATGTGCCCCTTTCCATCACCAACAAGGCTCTGATAAACGGAATAGATGGACGGTCCACACTGGCCTACCTGAGCACCACCCAATTGGTGGAAATTGATAACTTATATATAACCCTGAGATTTTACGTATGCAAGAGTCGTGAGGGAACAATATTGGGAAATGATGCAATGAGGGAATTTAAGGCCCTGATTGATTGCGGCAAGGGGAAACTGACATGGCCAAAGGCGGATGGCAGTAAGGGAGATTTAGGACAGATAGCCCACCATGTGGAAAGTATAGGTGTAGCTACAACCGCAAAAACTGACTGGCTTATCGGGACTGGAGACTATGGAGGCATATGTGCCTGTGTGCCTGGGGTCTGGGCACAGACAAAATTAGATACTGGAAAGGCGAAGATGGAATATATTAAAGTTCCTGGACCACACCGACAATACCCTTTAAGACCTGAAGCTAGAACAGCGGTTGTAGATATAGTAAAAGGGCTAGTGGAAAAGGGTATCGTAAAAGAAACAGTTAGCACCACTAACTCCCCAACATGGCCAGTAGGGAAACCAGATGGGAGTTATAGACTCACTATCGATTACACTGCATTTAAGAAGGTCACTCCCAAATTACAGCCGATAGTGGCCAGCCCCTCCACAATCCTTAATGGATTATCCCCTGAACATAAGATCTTTACAGTGCTAGCCATAGGCAATGGTTTTTGGGCCCTTCCCCTCGACCGAGAATCACAAGAAAAATTTCCCTTCACGGTGGAGTATAAACAATATACTTGGACCCGATTACCACAAGGATTCCATAATAGTCCTGCCATATTCCATCGAGTCATGAGGGATATACTAAAACAAATAGAGGTACCACAGGAAATAGTATTTTGCAATATGTCGACGATATATTAATAGCATCAGAAACCAAGGAAGGACATCAGGCAACCCTATAGTTTGTATAAAGAGCTCCGGAAACGGCGGGCCTGAAGGTTAACCCCAAAAAGGCCAAGGTAGGAAAATCCCAGGTCCTGTATCTAGGGTACTGCCTCTCAAAGGAGCTGAAAGAAATGCCCTAGGATAGGAAAAAGGCTGTCAAGGACATGCCTAGACCAGTAACGGTAAGGGGGGTGAGGAAGGTACTGGGCCTCTTTCATTACAGCCGGAACTTGATCCCTGATTTTGGAAAAATTGCTGAGCCAATACAAAGATCAGTGAAAGGGGGGAAACCGGCCCTCGACCTCAAAGAGTGGGGCCCTGAACAAGAACAGGTGTATAGTAAACTCAAGTCAGAACTAGTCTCCGCACCTGGATTGGGACTGCCTGATATGGGCAAGGATTTCCACATTCACTGTAACAATGAAGGTGGGTTCTATATGGCCATGCTCTCCCAAGATCACGGGGATAAAACGAGACCTATAGCCTACTACTATACCACCGAAAGCGCGGTGGTGACTGGGTTATCCAGATGTATAGCCGCGCTAGATTGCGCAGCTTGGGCGGTAAAAATTAAGAGAGCCTGTGGTGATGACTGGAAACATCATTCTCCACACTAAACACACATTGGTAGAAATGTTAAACACAGGAAAACTGAGAACCGTATCTAATATGAGACGCGCAAAGTGGGAAGCAGTCATCTTAAAGCGGTAACCATTATTAGGGATGTAGGAAACAACCCCGCAGAAGGTATGATGGGTGAACGGGAACCTCACTTTTGTGAAGAGGTATGTGAGGATATGGAAGAGGATAGAATAAAAGACGCCCCTCTTCAAACCGCAGACCAAACTTTGTTTGTGGACGGCTCACGAAAATTCGCAGAGTGACTACCTCCTACCGGATGGGCTGTAGTTAACCAGGATCTAGAGACAGTTGAATCAGGGCGAATTCATGGGGTTTCGTCAGCTCTAGTGGCAGAACTGGTAGTCCTCACCCGGGCACTGGAATTATCGAAAATAAGATTGATAATATCTATACGGACTGTACATATGCATTCGGGGTAGTACACGATTATATGACAGCATGGGGGAGAAGCGGTTTTATCATAACTAGCGGACATCCCATAAAGCATCAGCTGAGAATAGAAGCTCTTTTAGCAGCCAGTAATAAACCAAAACAGGTGGCGGTTAGTAAAATTAAAGCCCACAGGAGGGAGCCGGACCGAACCAGTCCAGATTGGCTGAGTCACCAGGGAAATAAAGCTGCAGACGTTGCTGCACAGAAGGCATTAGAAAAGAAAGAGTGTGAAGAAGCCTCAGTCAGTGCGGCTGGGACCCGGCACTTTCAGATAAGAATTGAGAAACTACACCAGGACACTTCTGAGGAGGAAATAGGTATGTGGAGAAAGCAGGGCGCAACGCTAGGGAAGGATAATGTTTGGAGACGAAACGACAACGTAATGGCGCCTGAATGCATACAGAATACCTTATTGGAGTTGCATCATGGCCTGTCTCATTCAGGATGAGAGGCCATAACCGGGAGTCTTGGAAGAGATTGGTGGTGGAAAGGGATGGGGAGAGATATCGCCAAATATTGCCATCGATGCAGTACCTGCGCATAATATAATCCAGGCAGGCCCATTAAAATTAAAATGGGACACCAGCCCCGTCCACGGGCGCCATGGGAACACGTACAGATTTATTTCAAGGTCCTTTGCCCCCATCACATGGAAAAATATATTGCCTAGTGATTATAGATCAATTTACCCGGTGGGTGGAAGCTTTCCCCACACGTGACTGTACTGCCTAACAGTGACAAGGATATTCTGACCAAGGCACCCACTTCACCGGAAAAACAAAATTGTAAAAACAATATGCCAGCTGATGGGCATAAAACAAAAATTCCACATCCCCTACCACCCGCAGAGTTCTGGGATGGTAGAGCGCATGAACCATACCCTTAAGAACGCCCTGGCAAAGGCCATGAAAACGTCAGGAAAAACTTGGACAGAAGTATTACCCATTATATTCGTGAAGTTAAGAGCCACGACAAACCGGACAACCGGATTAACCCCTTATGAACTAATAACAGGAAGGGCGATGCAATTACGAGAGAACATCATAACAGGGGCGACCAATGTAGGCTCATTAAAAGAAAAATAAAACGGTATGTTTTGGAACTAAGTACTCAATTAAAATGGATGTGTAAATTAGTTAGGGACAATCAGGAAAAAAGTGACGCGGAAGCAGAGCTTACAAAGCTCCCTGAAGTCCCGTTGGCGGGAAGTCGCGTTATGGTAAGGGTCCTCCCGGGAAAATCGGGGTTTGCCCCAAAAATGAATAGGACCGTATGAGGTTATAATCAGCAGGGATACTTGTGCCTGCATCGATGTTAAAGGGAACGGACAATGGAAGCATCGGACCCAGCTTAAGGTTTTTGAACCAGCCGTTTAGCACAGGTATTAGTTGTTGTTGTTTGTCTATTTACAGATTGACAGCGAGAGATTCTTCAAAGCCATACGGCCATTTTGCCTTTGTCTATTTGTTAATTATAGAGTAATAAGATGAAACTATATATTGCGATCAGTGAAATTATCGTAGTTCGTGTTAGGTCCGGTCTGCTAGCTGGACCGAAACGAGAGTTACATGTAAATACCTTTTTGTTCATGTCTTATGTTTATGATCAAAATGAGAACTTTTCCAGCTGCTGTATGTTCGCACATCCCCATACATAGCAAAGGAGGGATCCCTTTGAGGTCAATCTCCCTTAACATCTCGGAAGTAGCAGAGTGGGTAATGCGACAAAACGGTACAGGGGAAGTAAATGATACTTGGAACTAGAGTAGGGATAAAGAAACGTGGAGGTCGGGGGGTTTATCTTTTGGATGCATTGAAGGATGGTACCAGCCGGAATACAATTAGGTCGGTACGAACCCCGTTCCTGGTTTTGACCAACACCTCAGGAGTTGGAAGGCCCACTGCTGACATTAGTTTCACTAGAACCCTGACTGGTGAGAAAACAGGTTTTGTAGCAGGAAACATTAACCTCACCAGGTGGAACATAATAGCCAGCGAAACAACAAACCAGGGGTTCTTTGAAATACAGGGTTTGAAGAATCAGACAAGTAGCCAGGAGTGCGACCCTAACATTAGGTGGCGACGGGGGCTGAGAGAGAGATTGGGATCGAGTCTAACAGCATCCAATGGCACTTATTTTGTGTGCGGGCATAAGGCCTACCCCTGTTGACACTGGACTGGAGGGGGTCCTGTTATTTGGGATATGTGGTCCCTTTTTTCAGACGGTTACATACTTCAGCAGAAGTACAGACACCTGGTCGACTAAGACGAGATCTTACCCGGTAGAGAGGCTATTTGGGGTCATGATGCTCACATTCGGGATAGGACGCACCATAGATGAATTACGTAACCTGGAGAGGGTCCTGGAACAGTTAGTTAACGACACTGCTGAAGCAATGGAGGGCATAACGGCTGAAATGGTAGCCATATGCACAATGGTAATCCAGAACCGAATGGCCCTAGTTTACATACTGGCACAAAGTGGGGGCATATGTGCCTTAATTGGAGCTGAATGTTGCAATTACATTCCCGATAATTCAGAAAACATAATCAACCTCGATGATCACATAAGAAGGAAGGTAAAGAAGTTATCCACGACAGCAGGAGGATCTGGCTGGTTTGACTGGCTGTTAGGGGAATCCTGTGGGTCCTATCTTTTGCGTAGAGTAATTATTCTGTTTCTAATAATAATTACTTGCTGTCTGATTATCGTGTGTTTTACTATCTGCTGTAAAGTTATGATGGCCCGACTGATGCCAGTAGCCAGTGTAATCGCCGAAGAAGATGCACACCTGATTGAAATACCTGAAGACACCAAGGATGAAGAAACAGATGATGTTGACACCGACCACTCTCTTTGAAGGTTAGCCTAGAGCTACAGGCAAGGTGGACATATGGAACATCAGGGAAGTAACATACCCCAAAGGACGAATATATGACACCATGCTACTATCATTATGGTCGTCAGGATTTCGTATACATCCTCCAGGACCAAAAGGGGGAATATTGTTGTTGGAGCAGATTTTTGGACATATACTTGACTAGTATACGGGAACAAATATTTGTTTTTATTTTCCCCTTTAATGCATTTTGTAAGGGACAATACAGATGCATTATGCTTTGTATAAAAAAAAAACAGTTGAACTTCAAGATATGCTGTACTTGATTTATGGATATAGGAAAGTGAGATAATGAACGACTGGAGAGATAAGTGGGGGTATGTTTGTCTATACCGGTGCCAAAATGCCTGCACTTGTTTATAATGCCCTGTCACAATGCGAGGATGGTTTATATCAAGAGCTCAGCCTTGGATAGTAATTGTATGAAAAGCTTTGTAAACCTTGTAATGCGATGATTAGACTGAAGGACTAGTGCTAAAGCATGTGATGTAAAGTGACGTAATTTGTAAGATAAAAGAACTTCACTGGAGATACCAAATTGAGAAACTGGTTCAGAGACAGGTGTCTCTAAGACTTCTACCAAAGATTTGTCTCCGATTTAATAAACCTCTCTTTATATATTATACAGTCTCGGAAATATTTTTCCACAACATGTCTGTGGGAAAAGATTTCCGACATCAGTGTGACTGGAAAAGCACACACACATCCGAGTGAGAGTGTTCCAGTGCAATGACTGTGGAAAGAGCTTCAATCATTTGCACAGCTGAAACAATATTGCACCATTCACAGCGGGGAGAAATTACACGTGTTCTGTGTGTGGACAAAACTTCAACTGATCATCCAACCTGGGAGACACAAGGACACATGCATCATGGAAAAACCGTGGCAATGTGTAGACTGTGAGAAGGGATTCAGTTCCCCGTTTGATCTAGAAATTCATTGTCACAGTCACACCGACGAGAGGCCGTTCACCTGCTCTGTGTGTGGGCAGGGGTTCACTCAATCTTCTAACCTGCTGAAATTCCAGCGAGTTTAGATGGGGAAGTGTGGGAAGGGATTCACTCAGTCATCTGAATTGCGTATTCACAAGTAACTGCAGGGGTTATGTTCCACTGTTATTACTGCTGTTAATCGCATCCTGACTGAATCGTGTTCGTCCTGTCAGTTTGGATTTGTTTCTGCTGATGTTACTAACCCCGAAAACTGGGATGGAGTTTAATATTTTAATATTTCAAATAATACAATGTTTCGATATTTAAAATATCCATGATAAGAAGAGACTAATTGATGCCCTGTTATATTTTGGTCCCTTTCTCCTTTCCATCTCTAGATTGATTCAGTTCTCATGCCTTTGTTTACTCTCAGGGAGAAGTCCCAGTTCCTTATACCTTGCAGAGTGCCGCTCTTTGCCTTGGTGTCCAGAGTAGGGATAGCTATCACGTCTGGGATCACTAAACACAAAACACAGTCTGTTAATCCCTTTCTGCTACAGGACTTAGCGCGTTCCTGGCAGCATCTCTCTCACCTTCAATGTGTGAATAGAGAATCGTGCAAATCTGGTTTCAATTTAAATTTGAATCTACTAAGTAAATGTATTTAAAAAAAAATGTACAAGTAAACCCCTCACATGAAGTAATTGGCAAAGGTTTACAGTCAACCAGATGAACAAGTAAAAATATCACAGCCCAGTAACCCAGTTCTATATTCACAGGAGAATGTATGTTATCTAAGTCCTCGAATGTCAGTTGGTGAGATGAGAGACTGAATCACTTTCCACATTCAGCTGGTAAGCGGTCTCTCCCTGATGACTTTCCACCCAACGTGCATCTGCATCCATTCCCACTGTCGCTACATTTACAGTGTTGAGTCAGCAGGCCACACGAGTCTCACAGGCTAGACGATTGGTTGAAGGTGCATCCACACACAGAACATGTGTCCTGTTTCTCACCGCTTTGATTGGTGTTTTTCCAAAGGCTGATGATACGGTGATCCTGATCAATCCGGTGAATCTCTCAAATCTTGCCGAGATGTTTGGTTTCAGTTTCCCAGCTGTAGACCCTAACCTTCTAATACCCTGCAAATTGTGGTTCCAAACGTTGTTACTTTAAGTACAGAATACACATTTCCACTGTGGTAGGCATCAGAGTCGAGTCCAGTCCTGCCCTCAAATTACAACCACACACTTCCCAGTTGAGGTCATTTCCAAGTTGACGTCATTGAATCGGTATCAAGAGCAGGGGCACTGTTAATTCTTAAGCATATTTAGCCCACTGGTACCGAGGACAATTATAACCCCTGAACTGCTGCCTTGGCTGAGATCAACTAATATCACAGATCAAGGAACGAACTTGTGAACTTCCCAATCAATATTGCAGTGTTCTAAAATTTGGGGGATGGGGGGAGGGTTCGAAATAATATTTTGAAACACATTTTACTCCAGCTTTAAACGAAACTTCCGTCACACTGCAGAATTCTGAAGTCTTTCCAAATTCAAGTCAAATGGATCATCAAAAAGATTGTGACTTTTTAGAAAGGCGCAAGTCACTGAAATCGACAGCTTTTCAATCACTGCACAGTACAGAAGGGAACAACTGTTAATGGGAGGTCGGTTCGTGATGTACCCCGACACTCCGAGATAAACTGCACTGTTCCTTTAAGTATAAATAGGCATTGAAAAGGGAGACCGAGTCCCTTTAAATATCTGCTCCATTCACCCAGGTTTGGGAGGAGCAAACGCGCGCGGTCTCCTTATATCCTCACACAGCAAGCACCGCCGGTGGGCTCCCGCAAGGTCCTGAAGGCCGAAGAAAAATTATGCATCTGGTTTAGCACAACAACTGAAAAGTGCACGCACAAAGTCTTTGCTATATATGCGTGTCTGTAAACAAAACACATAATTCTTAATGTTTGACAGTGAATTCCACAGAGATAAGCTATTGTCTTCGCCAGTTATTTTCCAGCATTTTATTTGCTCTTATTTATTTACAATGTAATTGCAGAGTGTTTAATCCCTTTACCATTTATTGATGACCCATTGTCTTCTGTGCTCTTGATTCGAAAGTGATGTCACACTGACCATTCCGATCCCAAGGTGACCACTTGTCCGCAGTATACTGTGGGAAAGGGAATAAATCTCACCGAGGGTAATAAGCAGCCTCCCACCAGTCTCTGCATTTTGTTACCCAGTGATCACCGCACCATTACCTAGAAGGTCCTGAGATTTACCTCCAGAGTAATTGACTTATGTAAGTGATGTTAAAAATTAAATTGTAGGTTAAAAGAGGAGTTGGGTGAGGAGGGTTTGGAGAGTAGGCGTAAAAGAGGAGTTGGGGTGAGGAGTTGGGGAGTTGGGTTGAAAGAGTAGTTGGGGAGGGGGAAGTAGAGAGTAGGGGTGAAGAAAGTAAATGAGTGAATGGGATTTACAGCCTTGTAATTGCCTTTGTTGAACTATGATGGGGTTTATTTTTCCTTTAAAATGTTTTGTATTGTGTGTTTCTCTGAAGTTAGACGTGGGGTTGCAGTTCCTTGCAGGCACGGGGGACTGTTTCTGGTGAATTAATGTGGGCAGTGTTAATTGGGAATAGATTTTAGTGGGATCATTCTGTGCTGAATGCGTGGCTGGGCGGCGGGTTTTCCCTCAGTTCCAGTGTCGAGGTGTTGTTGACACCAAATCCAGGGACCACATACATTGTGACTTCAAATCCAGGGACAACTTACAATGAGGCAACAAATCCAGGGACCCCTTACACTGAGGCAACGAATACAGGGACCAGTTACAATGAGACATCAAAGCCATGATGAATTACATCGTGACACCAAATTGAGGGATTACTAATACCGTGACAACAAACCCAGGGACCAATAACACTGAGGCACCAAATCCTTGGACCACTTACACTGAGACTATCGAATTACATCAGATATATGGGACAGAAATGGGCCATTCGGCCCAACCAGTCTGTGCTGGTGTTCTTGCTCCACTCGGTAATTAGAGAGCCTCACTATGGGGAATGGCCATGCCGCTGAAAGCAGCTCTAGTTAGGGGGAAATGTGGGTAATGAATGAAGATATGATGGTGGAATCAGACGATGACTGGCGAGTCCTGGTGACAGATTTTTGTCAGAAGCCCTTTTCAAGCAGGCTGAGGATTAAATGTAACCAGCACAACAAATGTATCCTTCTGTTATTGTCCCAAAATCCCCAAATCTAATGTCACTAATTGATTTTTTTGTGAGAAATTTAGAGATGTAAAAGAAGGGAGGAAAGGAATCTTGCGCAGAAACGAAGGTTCCTTGAATTAACACATTGTGAGGCTGTTTTGTGACTCGTCTGTGAGAGGTTAAAAACATGAAATGGAAACGGGCAAGTCCAGTGACACTTATATTGCCAATAGTGCTTTCTACGTTAATCACTATATCCTAAGCCGAATATCATATTAATTATCCCAATCACTAATCCCAATCCTAACAAATAGCCACAAACCACACCCACTAACCACTAAACCTACATCTAAACCCAGCCCATAATCAATGCTACGAACATAAGAAATAGGAGCAGAAGTAGGCCATCTGGCCCCTTGAGCCCGTTCTGCCATTCAATAATATCATGGCTGATCTGATCTTGGCCTCAATTCCACTTCCCTGCCCTCTCCGCATAACGCTTGACTTCCCTATCTTTAAAAAATCAGTCCATCTGCAACTTAAATATATTCAATGACCCAGCGTCCGTTGCTCTCTGGGATAGAGAATTTCAATGATTCACGACCCTCTGAGAGAAGAAATTCATCCTCATTTGCGTTTTAAATGGGCGACCCCTAATGCTCAGACTTTGCCACCTAATTCGCGATTCCCCCACAAGAGGAAACAGAGAACAGTGGGAAGCTCAAGATCCGATAAAGGAAGTGTTGAAACACTTATTTTAATGCAAAAAATTTCTGCATCGTATGTTCGTAACAAGTAATTATAATCAACGAACCTATCAAAATTAGCAAAGACATTTACAAAGACCAGAACATTTCAAAGGCGATCACATGAAGTAAGTGTGGAGATCTATTAACCGCATTAAAAAATCGTTAAACAATATGGGAAATAAGAGAGTTCCAGTCTTAAGCAAGATAGTTATGTCAAGGACAGTCAAATGTGTGTAAAGTGAGACACGCCGGTTCAGTGTATGACATCCACAAACCGTATACTCAAACGAAACAAGCTTGGGATTTGATGTGGCAAAAGGTGAACTGCGTGAGAAGTGAAATAATGCAGAGTAAGAAAAGGCCAAAATGGAAGGGAAGGGAACATGAATTAGTCTCCCGTGCAGCGGCATGGTTCAAGCCTGCATGACCATCGCAAGGTCGGGGCCATCAGAGGGAGCAGTGTGCGGCGGTGGTATTCCATTGTAGGATGGTGACGGCTGCAAAGTCACGTCGCTAATTGCAGTGTGGGCAGGCACAGCAGGAGGGGCGAATGAGCAGCAAGAGATTATAGAAGGACGTGACCGGGGTCCAGGAGAGGCATGAGTCTGGGGCCCAGAAGGGGCAAGGGCTTTCGGGCAACATGGGCCAGCCCAGACTGCTATATGTGTGCGCTCAGTCCGTGCAGCAGAGTTGGTCTCCAGTCGTCTGGGGTAATCCTTGCCACTGGACCAACACCGAGCTCTGTAAAGCCAGTGTGGTGGCTGGTGTGCAACGGCCACCACACGTTAAAAAAATCCAATTGTAGGCATCTTCCACCTTCAAGATGTAGCTCGGGATCTGGAATACTAGGTCCTTCATTAAAATACCTGTGAACTCATTCTTTTTTGCGGTGGAAGCAAGTCATCCTCGCTTCCAGGTACTGCCTATGATGATGATGGTTATGTAGAAATCAAATATTCGACACACGGTGATTGAAACAATATTGAGACAGAACATTAATCTCCAGCTCAGGTACAGGGTTATTCGGAGCAGCAAAAACAATGTCTGAATGCCAGAATGAACATGGTTCATAGACCAATGGGAGCCCAGTAAATCCTCTCCCATTCACTGATTGGCTGTTCCTATTGACCCAGCATTCCCCATGACGGAGAATGTGCCGACCCCAGACTTCAGGGGCCCAATGCGCAGGCGGGGGAACTGGCTGTATTTGGAGCATGCACGGTGTGTGTAATGGCGGAGCAGTGATGGTTAAATGTGCTCCGCAAAACAGCTCAATTGCAGCGGGGCGGAGGTGACTAATGGACCAGCGGGTAGCCGGGGAGGCTTCATAAACAACTGGTGCCCGCCGGAAGCCCGGAATAACAACCGGAATATCGATGGCTGCAGCCTTGAGGATTTCTCCCGGTCACAGGTCCAGGGTAACGGCGGCCATCTTTGTACAGGAAGGCAGGGTCAGTTATCCGCCATCTTTGTTCAGTGAGCAGCAATGCGCATGCGCGGCCATCTTGGTAAAGTACCAGCTCAGTTATATTCTCGACACCTCGGATTTCTCACCATCTCCTAAAGGCGCTGCTTAGTGCTCAGCTTCTGGTTGCATCCCAGACAATTGTAACAGGAAAGCCCCAGAGCTGTGCACTCCCAGGGTTAGCGTCCCCATGTACAGTCCCAGGGTTAGTGTCCCCATGTACAGACCCAGGGTTAGAATCCCCATGAACAGTCCCAGGGTTAGAGTTCCCATGTACAGTCCCAGGGTTATTATCTCATAAGAACATAATAACATAAGAAATAGGAGCAGGCGTGGATCATTTGGCCCCTGGATCCTGCTCTGCCATTCAATAAGATCATGACTGATCTGAACATGGACTCACCTCCACTTCCCTGCCCGCTGCCCATAACCCTTTCATCCCTTATCGCTCAAAAATCTGTCTAACTCTGGCTTAACTATATTCAATGACTCAGCCTCCACAGCTCTCGGGCAGAGAATTCCACAGATTTACAACTCTCTGAGCGAAGAGATTTCTCCTCATCTCAGTTTTAAATGGGTGGCCCCTTATTCTGAGACGATGCACCCTAGTTTTAGTTTACCCTGAGTGGAAATATCGTCTCTGGATCCACCTTGTCCAGTCCCCTCGTTATCATATGTTTCAATAAGATCACCTTTCATTCTTTTGAACTCTAATGTGTATCGGCCCAACCTAATCAACCTATCTCCATAACACAACCCTCTCATCGCCATAATTAACCTCTGAACAGCCTCCAATGCATGTGTATCCTTCCTTAAATAAAGAGACCAAAATTGCACGAAGTATTCTGTGTGTGGTCTCACCAATACCCTGTACAGTTGTAGCAGGACTTCTCTGCGTTATCCCCCTTGCAATAAAGGCCAATGTTCCATTTGCCTTCCTGATTACTTGCTGTACCTGCACATTAATTTTTGTGTTTTATGCACAAGCATCCTCAGGTCTCTCTGTCCTGTAGCACTTTGTAATTTTTCTCCATTTAAATTATAATTTGCTTTTCCATTATTTCTGCCAAAGTGGATAACGTCACATTTTCCCGTATTATACTCCATCTGACATATTGTTGCCCACTCATTTCGCCTCTCTATATCCCTTGCAGATTTTTCGTGCGCTCGATTTGCTTTCCCACCCATCTTTGTATCATCAGCAAACTTGGTTCTATTACACTCGGTCGCTTCTTCCAAGTCATTGATATAGATTGTAAATAGTTGAGTAACTAGCACCGATACCTGCGGTACCTCACTAGTCACCATTTGCCAACTGGAAAAAGACCCATTTATCCCAACTCTCTGTTTTCTGTTAGTTAACCAATCCTCTATCCACGCTAATATATTGCCCCCAACGATATGAGCTTTTATCTTGTGCAGTAACCTCTTATGTACAACCTGATCAAATGCCTTCTGGAAATCCAAATACACCACATCCACTGGTTCCCCCTTATCCATTCTGCTCCTTACTTCATCAAAGAACTCCAGTACATTTGTCAAACATGATTTCCGTTTCATAAAGCCACACTGACTCTGCTGGATTGAATAATGCTTTTCCAAATGTCCCACGACTGCTTCCTTAATAATAGACTACAGCATTTTCCCAATGACAGATGTTAGGCCAACTCGTCTATAGATTCCTGCTTTTTGTCTGCCTCCTTTTTTAAATAGAGGCGTTACATTTTCGGTTTCCAATCTGTTGGGACCACCCCTGAATCCAGGGAATTTTGGCAGATTACAACTAATGTGTCCACTATCTCTGCAGCCACTTCTCTTTAGACCTTACGATGCAAGCCATCAGGGCAGGGTGACTTGTCTGCCTTTAGTCCCATTATTGCCGAGTTCTACTTCATTACGGATAGTTATTGTATTAACTTCCTGCCTCACTATAGCCCCTTGATTATCCACTTCAGTATTACTCTCAGTGACCGAGTGTTTTACTGTAATTAAACTTATCTCAGATTGTTTCTGTCAGATATTAACTCCTGCATGGTCGCAGCAAACACTCCCACTCCCTCATCCCTCCGATGTTGCTGCAGGATTGCTTTGTCAAGATGGGTTCATGGAGAGAAACACCTTGCACGGAATGATCCCAAATTGTGCATCTCCAAGCGACAAGGCTCCCAGCTTTAATCATTCCCTGTCCTTTCCCAACAGCACCAGTTTCTTTGCTCAGATTCTGATAAAAGTCAATTGGGAAAAATGCTCTTTGATTTTTACAGGCTGAATTATTGCAGAGAGCTGTGCATGCACGGTTCAGCCCCACCCACTGTGTCAATTCCCAGTGAGCAGAAGAGCACAATAACCCTCCCCTCCCCCAGCACTGCCTGTAATCACCATTCATTCAGTGAGCAGAAGAAGATGGTTTAAAACAGCCAGGAATGGTAAGGCAGCGAGCAGATGCCTCCTTACAGCAGCGCAGCGCTTTGGGAGCGTGTCCGCAGATGCGCTCAGAGATCAGCATTGTGTCCGGGGGGGAAATAGCCTGACAGTGAGAATGTGGGGATTTTCACAAGGTGCATCTATTGCAGGCAATCGGAGAGGAGTGTGGGAGAAGATATTTTAAAGATCAGTTATATTGTTTCCATTAGCTGAGTTCTCCAGAAACATGTTGTTGATGATCGAGAGATACATGGTCGCTACCTCAGTTGCATCATATTCTCTCCCGCATCCATATCTTAGAACTAATAATGTTCTCGTATTATTGTTCTCAGAGCAAAATTATTCAACCAGCCTGAACAAATGTGATCTTTCTTCCACCCAGAACACAAGGAACAGTGCAGGCAGCTCCTTCTCACACACAGTAAGTAGATTATCACTCACAGAGCGCAGACACACAGAACTGGCCTGAATCCTATTGTCACAGGCAGCAGAAGCTGTCAGTCCCACAGTGATCCCAAGTGGCAGAGTTACATTGTGAATGTTACAGCCACATGGAGCAGTAGAATCAGATGCTGTTTCACCATTGAAACATATCACACTGACAGGTACATTAAACACCCACACTCACATGCCAGAAACTGGCAGGTAGAGAATAAAAGACAATCATCTGTCAGAAAAAATGTCAAAAAGAAAGTATAAACCACACTCGCATATCAGAAGCTGATGGGTACAGAGCAAAAGCCATATTCATGTTTCAGAATCTGACAGATTCAGTATTTAACCCCTGAACATACCAGAAGATGACAGGTGCAGAATAAAACCCACATTTCCATACCATAGACTGACAGATACAGTATATAACATGCACCCACATATATGAAAGTGAGAGTAACAGAATAAAATCCCCACTTACATACCAGAGAGTGTCAGGTAAAGTGTAAATCCCATGTGCATATATCGGAAAACTGAAAGGCAGTAAGTAAAGTTTTTACTTGCATCGCAGAAACTGATTGGGGCAGAGTTAAACCCACACATCAGAAAAATGACAGGTAGAAGGCAAAATATTCACTCACATATCATAGAAATACAGGTTAAAAGTAAAATTGATTCTCATGTTCACATCCCAGAGACAAGCAGATACAGAGTAAATTCCACACTCACATTGCAGCAACTGACAGGGACAGTCTAAAACATACAATCAAGTAGCAGGAACAAATAGATACAGTCTAACATAGCAGAAACTGAGAAGCACAGATTAAACCTGAACACACAAGAAAACACGAAAGTTACAGAAAAATACACACACCTGCATATGAGAGACTGAGAAATAAAGTATAAAACCCACACTCACACATCAGAGGCTGACTTATTACAATCAATATTCCCATAACACATATTGACATATAGTGACATGCCCAGACTCACGAACCAGTAATTGACAGGTACAGGGTAAAGACCTCTCTTTCATTCCAGAAACTGACAGTATAAAAGAAAGTCCACTCACTATTAAGCAGCAACTTACAGTTTTGAGTAAGGCCCACAATCACATGTCAGAACTTGACAGATACAGCATAAAACCCAGACTCCCATAACAGAAATGGAGAGATACAGATAAAGAACCACACTCACATACCAGAGACAAATAGATACAGAGTAAAACTCAGACTCATTTACCAGAGACCGACAGATTCAGCAGAAAACTCACCTCCATAAAACAAATTGACAGTTAGAAAGTAAAACCAATACTCTATCAGGAATTGGTGGTACACAGCAAAACAATTCTAACATACTGGAGAATGACGGGTATGGAGTCGAGCTCACATTCATATAACAGAGATGGACAGCTACATCACATAACACACTCACACACTAAGAATGGAAAGAAACAATGAAGATAGGTGCAGGAGCAGGCCATTCGGTCCTTCGAGCCTGCACCGCCATTCAATATGATCATGGCTGATCATGCAACTTAGGCACCCCACTCCCGCTTTCTCTCCATACCCCCTGATCCCCTTAGCCGTAATGGTCACATCTAACTCCCTCTTGAATATATCCATCGAACTGGTTTCCACAACTTTCTGTGTTAGAGAATTGCGCAGGTTTACCACTTTCTGGGTGAAAAAGTTTCTCGTCATTTCAGTCCGATATGGCATACCCCTCATCCTTAGACTGTGACCCCAGGTTCTGTACTTCCCCAACATCGGGAACATTCATCCTGCCTTTAACATGTCCAGTCCCGTCATAATTTTATATGTTTCTATGCGATCCCCTCTCATTCTTCTAAATTCCAGTGAGTGTAAGCCTAGTCTATCCAGTCTTTCGTCTTATGTCAGTCCTGCCATCCCGGGAATTAGTCTGGTGAACCTTCGCTGCACTCCCTCAATAGCAAGCACATCCTTCCTCAAATTAAGAGACCAAAACTGCACACAATACTCAAGGTGTGGTCTCACCAAGGCCCTGTACAATTGCAGTAAGACTTCCCTGCTCCTATACTCAAATCCCCTCGCTATGAAGGCCAGCATGCCAGTTGCTTTCTTTACTGCCTGCTGTTCCTGCATGCCTACCTTCAGTGACTGATGCACCATGACATCCAGGTCTCTTTGCACCTCCCATTTTACTATTCTGTCATTATTCAGATAATCTGCCTTCCTGTTTTTGCCCCCAAAGTGAATAACCTCACATTTATACACATTATACTGCATCTGCCATGCAATTGCCCATTCACCTAACCTGCCCAAGTCACACTGCTGCCTCTTAGCATCCTACTCACAGCTCACACTGCCAGCCAGCTTCGTGTCATCTGCAAATTTGTAGATATTACGTTAAATTCCAAATCTAAATAATTAATGGATGTTGTAAATTGCTGAGATCCCAGCACTGAACATAGTCAATGCCTGCCATTCTGAAAAGGACCCGTTTATTCCCACTCTTTGCTACCTGTCTGCCAACCAGTTCTCCATCCACATCAATACATTACCCCCAATACCACGTACTTTAATTTTGCACACTAATCTCTTGTGTGGAACCTTTTCAAAAGCCTTTTTTATTTCCAAATACACCACATCCACTGGTTCTCACTTATCCACTCTATTAGTTACATCCTCAAAAAACTCAAGAAGATTTGTCAAGCATGATTTCCCTTTCATAAATCCATGCTGACTTTGACCGATCCTGTCACTGCTTTCCAAATGCTATGCTATTACATCTTTAATAATTGATTCCAGCATTATCCCCACCACCAATGTCAGGCTAACCGCTCTATTCCCTGTTTTCTCTCTCCCTCCTTTTTTAAAAAGTGGGGTGACATTATCTACCCTCCAATCCATAGGTACTGATCCAGAATCTAGAGAATGTTGGAAAATGACCACCAATGCATCTACTATTTCTAGGGCCACTTCTTTAACTACTCTGGGATGCAGACTATCAGGCCCTGGATATTTATCGGCCTTCAGTCCCATCAGTTTCCCTCCAACCATTTCCTGACTAATAAAGATTTCCCTCAGTTCCTCTTTCCCGCGAGACCCTCGGTCTCCTAGTATTTTCGGGAGATTATTCGTGTCTTCCTTAGTGCAGACAGAACCGAAGTATTTGTTCAATTGGTCTACCATTTCCTTGTTCCCCATTATGAAGTCACCTGATTCTGACAGCAAGTGGCCTGTATTAGATTTCACTAATTTTTTTCTCTTCACATATCTATAGAAGCTTTTGCAGTCAGTGTTTTATGTTCCCTGCAAGCTTACTCTCATACTATATTTTCCCCCTCCTAATTACACTCTTAGTCCTCCTCTGCTGAATTCTAAATTTCTCCCAGTCCTCAGGTTTGCTGCTTTTTCACTCCAATTTATATGCCACTGTCCCTAATTTTGTTTGTTAGCCACGGTTGAGCCACCTTTCATATTTTATTTTTACGCCAGTCATGGATGTATAATAGTTGTAATTCATCCATGTGATATTTAAATGTCTGCAATTGCCTATCCACCATCAACCCTTTAAGTATCATTCGCCAGTTTATCCCAGCCAAATAACGTCTCATGCCATCTAACTTTCCTTTAAGTTCAGGACCCTATTCCCTGAGTTAACTGTGTCGCTCTCCATCTTAATGAAGAATTCTACCATATTATGGTCACTTTTCCCCAAGGGGCCACGCACGACTATTTGCTAATTAATCCTCTCTCGTTGCACAAGACCCACTCTAGGATGGCCTGCTCTCCAGTTGGTTCCTCGACATATTGGTCGAGAAAACTATCCCTTATACACTCCAGGAAATCCTCCTCCACAATATTGCTACCGGTTTGGTTAACCCAATCAATATGTAGGTAATAGTCACCCATGTTAACTGCTGTACCCTTATTTCACGCATCCCTAATTTCCTTTTTTGATGCCATCCCCAACCTCCCTACTACTGTTAGTTGGGTTTGTTTACAGACCACCAAACGTTTTCTGCCCTTTGTTGTTTCGCAGCTCGACCCATACAGATTCCACATTATCCCAGCCAATGTCCTTCCTTACTATTGCATTTAGCTCCTCTTTAACCATTAACTCTACCCCACCTCCTTTTCTTTCTTCAATATTGAATACCTCTGCATATTATGTTCCCAGCCTTGGTTACCCTGGAGCCATGTCTCTGTAATCCCAATTACATCATATTCATTAACAGCTATATGTGCAGTTAATTTGTCCACCTTATTACCAATGCTCCTCGCTTTGAGACTCGGAGTCTTCAGGCTTGTTTTTTTAACACTCTTTATCCTTTTAGAATTATGTTGTAATGTGACCCTTTTTGATACAGAATGAAACCCACAGGCAATTACCAGAAATTGACAGGTACAGGATAAAATCCAAGCTCTCGTATCAGAAACAAACATAGAGTAAAACCCTCATCCACATACTAGAGATGGATAGTTATGAGTAAAATCCAGACTCCCATACGAGACTACATAAGAAAATAAGAACATAAAAAATAGGAGCAAGAGTAGGCCATACGGCCCCTCGAGCCTGCTCCACCATTTAATACGATCATGGCTGATCTGATCATAGACTCGGGTCCACTTTCCTGCCCACTCCCCATAACCCCTTATTGCCTTATCGGTTAAGACAATGCCTATCTCTGTCTTAAATATATTCAATGTCCCAGCTTCCACAGCTCTCTGAGGCAGCGAATTCCACAAGTTTACAACCCTCTGAGTGAAGAAATACCTCCTCATCTCAGTTTTAAATGGAGGGCCCCTTATTCTAAGATTATGTCCCCTATTTCAAGTCTCCCCCATCAGTGGAAACATCCTCTCTGCGACTACCTTGTCAAGCCCCCTCATTATCTTATGCGTTTCGATAAAGCACACCTCATTCCTTCTTCTGAATTCAATCAATAGTGGCCCAACCGACTCAAACTTTTCTCATAAGTCAACCCCCTCATCGCCGGAATCAACCCAGTGGACCTTCTCTCAAATTCCTGCAAAGCAAGTATATCCTTTCATAAATATGGAAACCAAAACTGCACGCAGTACTCCAGGTGTGGCCTCACCAATACCCTGTATAACTGTAGCAAGACCTCCCTGCCTTTATACTCCAACCCATTTGCAATAAAAGCCAAGATTGCATTGGACTTCCTGATCACTTGCTGTACCTGCATACTAACCTTTTGTGTTTCATGCACAAGTACCCCCAGGTCCTGATATACTGCAGCACTTTTCAATCTTTGTCCATTTAAATAATAACTTGCTCTTTGATTTTTTTTCTGCCACAGTGGATGACCTCACACTTTCCAACATTATAATTCATCTGCCAAATTTTTGCCCACTCAATTAGCCTGTCTGTGTCCTTTTACAGATTATTTGTGTCCTCCTCACACGTTGCTTTTACTCCCATTTTTGTATTGCCAGCAATGTTGGCTACGTTACAGTCGATCCCTTCTTCCAAGTCGTTAATATAGTTTGTAAATAGCTGAGGTCCCAGCACTGATCCCTGCGGCACCTCACTAGTTACTGATCGCCGACCCAAGAATGAACCATTTACCCCAAATCTCTGTTTTCTGTTAGTTAGCCAATCCTCTATCCATGCTAATATATTACTCCCAGCCCCGTGAACTTTTATCTTGTGCAGTTACCTTTTATGTGGCACCTTGTCAAATGCCTTCTGAGAGTCCAAATACACCACACCCACTTTATCCACCCTGTTCATTACATGCTCAAAGAATTCCAGCAAATTTGTCAAACTTAACTTCAACTTCATAAATCCATGCTGACTGCCTGACCGAATTATGCTTTTCCAAATGTCGTGCTACTGCTTCTTTAAGAATTAAATCTTCAACATTTTCCCAACCACAGATGTTAGAGGAACTGGTCTATCGTTTCCTGCTTTTTGTCTGCCTGCTTTTTAACTGAGTGTGGTCCCCGTCACCGGGCAACACCGAGTGCGGCTCTCAGTCGCCGGGCAACACCGAGCGCGGCTCTCAAACCGCGGGCAACACCGAGTGTGGCTCTCAGTCCCCGGGCAACACCAAGTTTGTCTCTCAGTCCCCGGGCAACACCGAGTGTGGATCTCAGTCCCCGGGCAACACCGAGTGCGGCTCTCAGTCCCCGGGCAACACCGAGTGCGGCTCTCATTCCCCGGGCATCACCGAGTGTGGCTCTCAGTCCCCAGGCAACACCGAGTGCGGCTCTCAGTCCCCGGGCAACACCAAGTGTGGCTCTCAGTCCCCGGGCAACACCGAGTGTGGTTCTCAGTCCCCGGGGAACAGCGAGTGTGGCTCTCACTCCCCGGGCAACAACGAGCGCGGCTCTCGGGTCCCCGGGCAACACCGAGTGCGGCTCTCTGTCCCCGGGCAACACCGAGTGCGGCTCTCGGGCACTGAGTCAGAGCAACCGGGCACGGCACCACCAACCACCGGGGGTAGCACCTCCCCCACACCAGGAAAACAACAACTTACATTTATACAGCAGGCCCAGCAATTCCCAGCCACTCTGTATCAGTGGGCGCTGGATGTGGAAGTCACTCACTGGCCAGCTTTATTGGTCTGTTTGTTACATCAGTTTGAGCTGGATGGAGAGGGGGGAGAAGCTGCTGGGTTTCACTCCCAGTACTTCTGGGCCCAGTGGGAACAACAATTTCGCATGTGGGCCTGTCGAGGGAGGTGGGTTCCCTTCCCTGAAGGACAGGAGTGACCCAGATGTGTTTTTACGACAATCCGGCAGCTTTGATGGTCACTTCTTGGCCCCACAAATGACCAGATTCATTAAGCTCAATTTCACAATCTGCCTTTGTGTTTTTGTTGGTTCTCTCACACTCACTTTGTCCTGTTTGAAATTCACTTTACAGGGTGTTAAAAGGGGAGGATTTGTATACTGGAAGCTCAAACCAAACTTCACTTCAAGATGTGACAGTCACTCGATACATCGGGACTGGAATAACATCAGCTTTTGACCATGGAATCAGAAGGCACCGTTCACAGTGGGGAGAAACGGTACACGTGCTCTGTGTGTGGACAAGGCTTCAGCCAATCATCCATACTGGAGAGACACAAGTGCAGTCACACTGGGGAGAAACCGTGTTAGTGTGGGGATTCTGCGAAACGTTTCAACTACCCGTCCCAGCTGGAAACACGTCGGCGAGGTCACACTGGGGAGAGTCCTTTCATTTGCTCCGAGTGTGGGACGGGATTCACTGCATCATCGGACCTGCTGACACTCCAGCGAGTTCATACTGGGGAGAGACCGTTCACCTGCTCCGAGTGTGGGATGGGATTCACTGCATCATCGGACCTGATGATACACCAGCGAGTTCACACTGCGGAGAGACAGTTCACCTGCTCCAACTGTGGGAAGGGATTCACTGCATCATCGGACCTGCTGACACACCAGCGAGTTCTCACTGGGGAGAGGCCATTCAGCTGCTCCGACTGTGGGAAGGGATTCACTTAGTTATCAAATTGCTGAAACACCAGCGAGTTCACACTGGGGAGAGGTCGTTCACCTGCTCCGACTGTGGGAAGGGATTCACTCAGTTATCCAACCTGCTGATACACCAGCGAGTTCACACTGGGGAGAGGCCATTCAGCTGCTCCGACTGTTCGAAGGGATTCACTCCATCATCTGACCTGCTGACATACCAGCGAGTTCACACAGGGGAGAGGCCGTTCATCTGCTCCAACTGTGCGAAGGGATTCACTCAGTTTTCCAACCTGCTGAAACACCAGCGAGTTCACACTGGGGAGAGGCCGATCACCTGCTCCGACTGTGGGAAGGGATTCACTCTGTCATCACACCTGCTGACACACCAGCGAGTTCACATTGGGAAGAGACCGTTCACCTGCTCTGACTGTGGGAAGGGATTCATTACATCATCCAACCTGCTGAGACACCAGCGAGTTCATAATGAGGAGAGACCTTGTAAATGCTCTGACTGTAAGAAGAATTTTAAAAGCAAAGAGCAACTGATGAGACACCAGCGAGTTCACACTGGGGAGAGGCCGTTCAGCTGCTCTGAATGTGGGAAGGGATTCATTACCTCAACCAACCTGCGAACACACCAGCGAGTTCACAGTGGGGAGAGGCCATTCACCTGCTCTGAGTGTGACAACGGATTCTCTCAGTCAGGCAACCTGCTGAGACATCAGCGAGTTCACAAGTGAATGCAGGGGTTGAATTCTGCTGTTATTCACATACCAGAATGTTTCGTGTTCATTCTGACAGTTGGGGTTTGTAATTCCTGTAACACTGATGTTAATAACTCCTGAAATCGACTGGAGTTTAATATTTGGGATATAGACACATGAATTAGTGTTGCTTTCAAAACATTGCTTTGGATTTTTGTCTTTCTCACCTGAATGTTTAGCATCATCTGACTGGAGCTGAGAAAGGACATTCTGTGGGGAGGATCATACGGGGGGATCAGAATTTCAGCCTGGACACTGATCTTCATGGCCACACTTAGATCTCATTCTTCTGAACTCCAATATGTTTAGGCCCAACCTCCTCAACCTACTCAACCATAAGTCAAACCCCTCAACTCTGGAATCTGCAGCAGACATGAGCAAGGACCTGAGGCTTATTAAAAGACACATATTTCATTACAGATAAGGTTCCGCTGGGAGAAATGTTCAGTTAGAACATAAGAAATAGGAGCCGGAGTAGGCCATTTGGCCCCTTGGGCCTGCTCCGCCATTCAATAAGATCATGGCTGATCTGATCATGGACTCGGTTCCACTTCCTGCCCACTGCCCATAATCCTTTACTCACTTATCGCTTAAAAATCTGTCTATTTCCACCTTAAATATATTCAAAGACCCAGCCTCCACAGCTCTCCTGGGCAGAGAATTCCACAGATTTACAACCCTCAGAGAAGGAATTCCTCGTCTCAGTTTTAATTGGCTGGCCCCTTATTCTAAGACTATGTCCCCTAGTTTTAGTTTCCCGTGTCAGTGGAAATATCCTCTCTAAATCCACCGATCAAGCCCCCTCATTATCTTATATTTTGATAAAATCACATCTCATTCTTCTGAACTCCAATGTGTTTAGGCCCAACCTACTCAAGCTATCTTCATAAGTCAACCCCCTCATCTCCGGAATCAACCGAGTGAACCTTCTCCAATGCAGATATATCCTTCCTTAAATACAGAGATCAAAATACAGAGTCCATTACAGGCAAAATGCCAATCAAACCAGCAGCACACTGGCACCTTAACAGTGTGTCATTGGCCTACAGGCTTTTCTTAAATAGATTTGCTGAGTGGATAGAAATTTAAACAGGTTTACAGGCGTGATGCTCCATTCACATATTGAAGGTAGAAGAGATGCTGTGGGACACATGCTCAGTCCAGTAGCTGAAAGTGATTAACAGACTGGGTTTTGTGCTTACTGATCCCAGACGTGTTACCAATACCAGCAAAATCGAAACCCATGGAATAACGGGGACAGTGGCAGCATGGATATGAAAGTGGCTAACTGACACAAACATAGTCGTGGTGAACGGTTGTTTTTTAGACTGGAGGAAGTGGTTTTCCCCAGAGGTCGGAATTGGGGCCACTGCTTTTTTTGATCTCTATTAATGACCTAGACTTGGGTGTATGGGGCACAATTTCCAAATCTACAGCCACACAAAACTTGGAAGTACAGTGAACAGTGAGGAGGATAGTGATAGACTTCAGAACGACATAGACAGGCTGGTGGAATGGGCAGACATGTGGCCGATGAAACTTAACGGAGAAAAGTTCAAAAGTGATACATTTTGGTAGGATGAAAGAGGAGAGGAAATATAAACTAAAGGATACAATTGTAAAGGGGGGCGTGAAATGATCGACCCAGGAGTACATGTGCACCAATCATTGAAGGTGAAAGCACAGGTTGAGAAAGTGGTAACAAAGACTTACGGGATCCAAGGCTTCATGAATAGAGGTATAGAGTACAGAAGTGTGGACATTATGTTGAACCCACGTAAACTTTGGTTCGGCCTCAACTGGAGTATTGTGTCAAATTCTGGGTCATCATCATCATCATAGGCAGTCCCTCGGATTGAGGAAGACTTGCTTCCACTCTAAAAATGAGTCCTTAGGTGGGTGAACAGTCCAATACGAGAGCCACAGTCCCTGTCACATATGGGACAGATAGTCGTTGAGGGAAGGGGTGGATGGGACTGGTTTGCCGCATGTTCTTTTTGATGCCTGCGGTTGATTTCTGCGTGCTTTCAGCGATGAGACTCGAGGTGCTCAGCGCCCACCCCGATGCACTTCCTCCACTTAGGGCGGTCTTTAGCCAGGGACTCCCAGGTGTCAGTGGGGATGGTGTACTTTATCATGGAGGCTTTGAGGGAGTCCCTGTAACGTTTCCTCTGCCACACCTTAGGCTCGTTTGCTCTGAAGATGTTCTGAGTAGAATGCTTGCTTTGGGAATCTCGTGTCTGGCATGTGAACAATGTGGCCTGTGCAGCGGAGATGATCAAATAAGGTACGTGCTTCAATGCTAGGGTCGTTGGCCTGGCCGACGACGCCAACCTTGGTGCATCTGTCCTCCCAGGGAATTTGTAGGATCTTGCGGAGACCTCATTGGTGTTATTTCTCCAGCAATTTGAGGTGTCTACTGTACATAGTCGATGTCTCTGAGGGTGGCTATTATTACAGCCCTGTAGACAATGAGCTTAGTGTTAGATTTGAGAATGTCGTCTTCAAACACTCTTTTCCTCAAGGGGCCGAAGCTGCACTGGAGGCAGTGTTGAATCTTATCGTCAATGTCTCGTCTTGTTGATAAGAGGTTCCCGAGGTTTGTGAAATGGTCCACGTTGTCCAGGGCCGCGCCATGGATTTTGATGACTGCCGGGTGGGGGGTGGGTGGAGTGGGGACTGCTATTTGGCGAGGACAGGCTGGTGGAGGACCTCGGACTTACAGATGTTTAGTGTAAGGCCCATGCATTTGTATGCCTCAGTAAATACGTTGACTATGACTTGAAGTTCAGCCTCTGTATGTTCCCAGACACAGGTATTGTCTGCGTACGGTAGCTCAACCACGGAGATTGGGGTGGTCTTGGACCTGGGCTGGAGACGACGAAGGTTGAACAGCTTCCCACTGGTTCTGTAGTTTAGTTCCACTCCAGCGGGGAGCTTGTTGACTGAGCTGGAGCAATTCTGGTTTCCGCATTTTAGTAAGTATACAAAGGCCTTTTAAGAGCGTGCAGAAAAGTTTTACGAGAATTATTCCAGGGATGAGGGACTTCAGTTTCGTGGATAGTCTGGAGAAGTTGGGGTTGTTAGAAACATAGAAACATAGAAAATAGGTGCAGGAGTAGGCCATTCGGCCCTTCTAGCCTGCACCGCCATTCAATGAGTTCATGGCTGAACATGCAGCTTCAGTACCCCATTCCTGCTTTCTCACCATACCCTTGATTCCCCATTCCACACATCATTCCACACATCATTCCACACATCATTCCACACATCATTCCACACAGCATTCCAAATAACATTCCACACATTATTCCACACCATATTCCACACCTCATTCCACAACTCATTCCACACATCATTCCACACATTATTCCACACATCATTCCACACATCATTCCATACCTCATTCCACAACTCATTCCACACATCATTCCACACATCATTCCACACATAATTCCAAACATCATTCGACACATCATTCCACACATCATTCCAGACCTCATTCCATACTTCATTGCACAACTCATTCCAGATATCATTCCACCACATCATTCCAGACATCATTCCACACATCACTCCACCCATCATTCCACAACTCATTCCACACGTCATTGCACACATCATTGCACACATCATTCCAGACATCATTCCACACATCATTGCACAAATCATTCCAGATATCATTCCACCACATCATTCCAAACATCATTCCACATTTCATTTGACACATCATTCCACACATCATTCCACTGATCATTCCACACATCATTCCACGCATCATTCCACATTTCATTTGACACATCATTCCACACACCATTCCATACCTCATTACACAAATCATTCCACACATCATTCCACAGATCATTTCAAAACTCATTCCACCATCATTGCACAACTCATTCCACACGACATTCCACACCTCATTCCACACATCATTTCACAAATCATTACAAACCTCATTCCACACATCATTCCATTCGTCACTCCACACATCATTCCACACATCATTCCACACATCATACAGCATCATTCCACAGATCATTTAACACACCATTCCACACAAAGTTCCACACATATTTCCACACATCATTCCACATTTCATTCCACACATCATTCCAAACCTCATTCCAAACTTCATTCCACACATCATTCCACCACATCATTCCAAACATCATTCCACAAATCATTCCACACATCATTCCAAACCTCATTCCACAAATCATTCCACACATCATGCCGCAGATCATTCAACATATCATTACAAACCTCATTCCACACATCCTTCCACAGATCATTCCACACCTCATTCTGAACATCATTCCACACATCATTCCAATCATCATTCCAGACAGCATACCACAATTCATTCCACACATCATTCCACACATCATTCCGCACATCATTCTACACAGTATTCCACACATCATTCCACACATCTTTCCACATATCATTCCACACCTCATTCCACACCTCATCCCACACATCATTCCACACATCATTCCACACATCATTCCACACACCATTCCACAACTCATTCCACACATCATTGCACAACTCATTCCAGATATCATTCCACCAAATCATTCCAGATATCATTCCAGACATCACTCCACACATCATTCCACATCTCATTCCACCCGTCATTGCACACATCATTGCACACATCATTCCAGACATCATTCCACACATCATTGCACAACTCATTCCAGATATCATTCCACCACATCATTCCAGACATCATTCCACACATCATTCCACACCTCATTACGGATATCATTCCACACATCATTCCACACATAATTCCACAAATCATTCCACATTTCATTTGACACATCATTCCACACATCATTCCACTGATCATTCCACACAACATTCCACACATCATTCCACACATCAATCCACACATCATTCCACGCATCATTCCACACATCATTCCACACATCATTCCAAACATCATTCCACACATCATTCCACACATCATTCGTCACATCATTCAAAACACCATTCCACACATCATTCCACACCTCATTCCACAAAACATTCCACATATCATTACATACCTCATTCCACTCATTCCACAGATCATTCCACACCTCATTCCACCATCATTGCACAACTCATTCCACACGACATTAACCACCTCATTCCACACATCATTCCACACATCATTACAAAACTCATTCCACACATCATTCCACACGTCATTCCACACATCATTCCACACATCATTCCACACATCATTCCACACATCATTCCACATATCATTCAACATATCATTCCACACAACGTTCCACAAATCATTCCACACATCATTCCACACCTCATTCCAATCATCATTCCACACATCATTCAACTCATCATTCCACACATCATTCCACATTTCATTTCCACACATCATTCCACACATCATTCCACACATCATTCCACCCATCATTCCACACATCATTCCACATATCATTTCCACACATCATTGCACACATCATTCCACACATCATCCCACACATCATTCCACTCATCATTCCACACATCATTCCAGAATTCATTTCCACACATCATTCCACACCTCATTCCACACATCAATCCACAAATCATTCCACACATCATTCCACACCTCATTCTAAACATCATTCCACACATCATTCCACTCATCATTCCACATATCATTCCATGCATCATTCCACACCTCATTCTAAACATCATTCCACAGATCATTCCGCACATCATTCCACTGATCATTCCTCACATTATTCCACAATTCATTCCACACATTATTCCACACATCATTCCACACATCATTCCAAACATCATTCCACACAACATTCCACACCTCATTCCACAAATCATTCCACCACATAATTCCCGACATCATTCCACATTTCATTTGACACATCATTCCACACATCATTCCACTGATCATTCCACACATCATTCCACGCATCATTCTACATTTCATTTGACACATCATTCCACACATCATTCCATACCTCATTCCACAAATCATTCCACACAACATTCCACAGATCATTTCAAAACTCATTCCACCATCATTGCACAACTCATTCCACACGACATTCCACACCTCATTCCACACATCATTTCACAAATCATTACAAACCTCATTCCACACATCATTCCATTCGTCACTCCACACATCATTCCTCACATCATTCCACACATCATACAGCATCATTCCACAGATCATTTAAAACACCATTCCACACAACGTTCCACACATATTTCCACACATCATTCCACATTTCATTCCACACATCATTCCAAACCTCATTCCAAACTTCATTCCACACATCATTCCACCACATCATTCCAAACATCATTCCACAAATCATTCCACACATCATTCCAAACCTCATTCCACAAATCATTCCACACATCATGCCGCAGATCATTCAACATATCATTACAAACCTCATTCCACACATCCTTCCACAGATCATTCCACACCTCATTCTAAACATCATTCCACACATCATTCCATTCATCATTCCAGACAGCATACCACAATTCATTCCACACATCATTCTACACAGTATTCCACACATCATTCCACACATCATTCCACATATCATTCCACACCTCATTCCACACCTCATCCCACACATCATTCCACACATCATTCCACACATCATTCCACACTTCATTCCACACCTTAGTCCACACATCATTGCACAACTCATTCCAGATATCATTCCACCAAATCATTCCAGATATCATTCCAGACATCACTCCACACATCATTCCACAACTCATTCCACCAGTCATTGCACACATCATTGCACACATCATTCCAGACATCATTCCACACATCATTGCACAACTCATTCCAGATATCATTCCACGACATCATTCCAGACATCATTCCACACATCATTCCACACCTCATTTCGGATATCATTCCATACATCATTCCACACATAATTCCACAAATCATTCCACATTTCATTTGACACATCATTCCACACATCATTCCACTGATCATTCCACACAACATTCCACTCATCATTCCACACATCAATCCACACATCATTCAACGCATCATTCCACACATCATTCCACACATCATTCCACACATCATTCCACACATCATTCCACACATCATTCCTCACATCATTCAAAACACCATTCCACACATCATTCCACACCTCATTCCACAAAACATTCCACATATCATTACATACCTCATTCCACTCATTCCACAGATCATTCCACACCTCATTCCACCATCATTGCACAATTCATTCCACACGACATTAACAACCTCATTCCACACATCATTCCACATATCATTACAAAACTCATTCCACACATCATTCCACACGTCATTCCAAACATCATTCCACACATCATTCCACACATCATTCCACACATCAATCCACATATCATTCAACACATCATTCCACACAACGTTCCACAAATCATTCCACACATCATTCCACAAATCATTCCACACATCATTCCACCATCATTGCCCAACTCATTCCACATGACATTAACCACCTCATTCCACACATCATTCCACACATCATTCCACTCATCTTTCCAAACAGCATTCCACAATTGAATCCACACATCAATCCACACATCATTCCACGCATCATTCCACGCATCATTCCACACATCTGTCCTCACATCATTCCAAACATCATTCTACACATCATTCCACACCTCAGTCCACAAATCATTCCAAACATCATTCCACAAATCATTCCACACATCATTCCACCATCATTGCACAACTCATTCCACATGACATTAATCACCTCATTCCACACATCATTCCACACATCATTACAAACCTCATTCCACACATCATTCCACACGTCATTCCACACGTCATTCCACACATCATTGCACACATCATTCCACACATCATTTCAAACCTCATTCCACACATCATTCCACACGTCATTCCACACATCATTCCACACATCATTCCACACCACATTCCACACATCATTCCACACATCATTCCACACATCATTGCACACCTCATTCCACACATCATTCCACACGTCATTCCACACATCATTCCACACAACGTTCCACACATCATTCCACACATTATTCCACATATCATTCCACACCTCATTCCACACATCATTCCAAACCTCATTCCACATATCATTCCACACATCATCCCACACATCATTCAACATATCATCACAAACCTCATTCCACCCATCCTTCCACACATCATTCCACAATTCATCGCACACATCATTGCACACATCATTTCTCATATCGTTCCACACATCATTCCACACATCATTCCAAACGTCATTCCACACATCATTCCACACATCAATCCAAACCTCATTACACCATCATTGCACAACTCAATCCGCACGAAATTCCACACCTCATTCCACATAGCATTCCAAACATCATTACAAACCTCATTCCACATATCATTCCACTCGTCATTCCACACAACGTTCCACACATCATTCCAATCTTCATTCCACACATCATTCCACCACATCTTTCCACTCGTCATTCCACACATCATTCCACACATCATTCCACTCGTCATTCCACACATCATTCCAAACATCAATCCACAAATCATTCCACACATCATTCCACACCTCATTCTAAACATCATTCCACACATCATTCCACACATCATTCCACTCATCATTCCACACAGCATTCCACAATTCATTTCCACACATCATTACACACATCATTGCAAACATCATTCAACACCTCATTACACCCCTCTTTCCGTACATCATTCCAAACATCATTCCACACATCAATACACATACCATACCACATTTCATTTGACACATCATTCCACACATCATTCCACGCATCATTCCACGCAACATTCCACAATTCATTTCCACACATCATTCCACACATCATTCCACGCATCATTCCACGCAACATTCCACACATCATTCCATACATCATTCCACACATCATTCCACACATCATTCCACGCATCATTCCACGTAACAATCCTCACATCATTCCAAACATCATTCCACTCATCACTCGACGTATCATTCCACAACTCATTCCATCCGTCATTGCACACATCATTCCACACATCATTCCACACATCATTCCACATCTCATTCCACACATCATTGCATAAATCTTTTCAGATATCATTCCACACATCATTCCACACATCATTCCACAAATCATTCCACATTTCATTTGACACATCATTCCACATATCATTCCACTCATCATTCCACACAGCATTCCACAACTCATTCCACACATCAATCCACAAATCATTCCACGCATCATTCCACGCATCATTCCACACATCATTCCACACATCATTCCACACTTCATTCCACAAATCATTCCACAAAGCATTCCACACATAATTCCAAACATCATTCCAAACCACTTTCCACAAATCATTCCACACATCATTCCACACATCATTCCACACATCAATCCAAACATCATTCCACACATCATTCCACACTTCATTCCACAAATCATTCCACAAAGCATTCCAAACATAATTCCAAACATCAATCCAAACCACTTTCCACAAATCATTCCACACATCATTCAACACCTCATTCCACACATCATTCCACACAATATTCCACGCATCATTCCACAACTCATTCCACCCGTCATTTCACACATCATTGCAAACATCATTCCACACTTCATTACACAAATCATTCCACACGTCGTTACATACCTCATTCCACTCATACCACAGATCTTTCCACACCTCGTTCCACCATCATTGCACAACTCATTCCACACGACATGAACCACCTCATTCCACACATCATTCCACACATCATTACAAACCTCATTCCACACATCATTCCATACATCATTCCACACATCATTCCACACAACGTTCCACACATCATTCCACACATCATTCCACACATCATTCCACACCTCATTCCACACATCATTCCAAACCTCATTCCAGACTTCATTCCACACATCATTCCACACATCATTCCAAACCTCATTCCACAAAACATTCCACACATCATCTCGCACATCATTCTACATTTCATTACAAACCTCATTCCACATATCCTTCGAAACATCATTCCACACCTCATTCCACACCTCATTCCACACATCATTCGACATATCATTTAACAAACCTTTCCACACAACGATCCACACACCATTCCACATCATCATTCCACACATCATTCCACAACTCATTCCAGACATCATTCCTAAGCTCATTCCAAACTACATTCCACACATCATTCCACCACATCATTCCACACATCATTCCACACATAATTCCACACATCATTCCAAACCTCATTCCACAAAACATTCCACACATCACCCCAGACATCATTCAACGTATCATTACAATCCTCATTCCACACACCATTCCACACATCATTCCACACATCATTCCACGCATCATTCCACAACCATTCCACACGACATTCCACACCTCATTCCACACATCATTACATACCTAATTCCTCACATCATTCCACACAACATTACAAACCTCATTCCACACCTCACTCCATTCGTCATTCCACACAACGTTCCACACATCATTCCACAATTCATTCCACACATCATCCCACACATCATTCAACATATCATTACAAACGTCATTCCACACATCCTTCCACACATCATTCCACACCTCATTCCACAAATCATTCCACACATCATTCCACATCTCATTCTAAACATCATTCCACACATCATTCCTCTCATCATTCCAGACAGCATTCCACAATTCATTCCACACATCATTCCACACATCATTCCGCACATCATTCTACACATTATTCCACACATCATTCCTCACACCATTCCACATATCATTCCACACCTCATTCCACACGTCATTGTACACAACATTGCACACATCATTCCACACATCATTCCACACATCATTGCACAAATCATTCCAGATATCATTCCACCACATCATTCCAGACATCATTCCACATTTCATTTGACACATCATTCCACAGATCATTCCACTGATCATTACACACATCATTCCACACATCATTCCACATTTCATTTGACACATCATTCCACAAATCATTCCATACCTCATTCCACAAATCATTCCACACATCATTCCACAGATCATTTCAAAACTCATTCCACCATCATTGCACAACTCATTCCACACGAGATTCCACATCTCATTCCAAACATCATTCCACACATCATTGCAAACCTCATTCCACACATCATTCCATTCGTCACACCACACATCATTCCACACATCATTCCACACATCATATAACATCATTCCACAGATCATTTAACACACCATTCCACACAACGTTCCACACATATTTCCACACATCATTCCACATTTCATTCCACACATCATTCCAATCCTCATTCCAAACTTCATTCCACACATCATTCCACACCTCATTCCACATATCATTGCACAACTCATTCCAGATATCATTCCACCACATCATTCCAGATATCATTCCAGACATGACTCCACGCATCATTCCATATCTCATTCCACCCGTCATTGCACACATCATTGCACACATCATTCCAGACATCATTCCACACATCATTGCACAACTCATTCCAGATATCATTCCACCACATCATTCCAGACATCATTCCACACATCATTCCACACCTCATTTCGGATATCATTCCACACATCATTCCAAGCATAATTCCACAAATCGTTCCACATTTCATTTGACACATCATTCCATACATCATTCCACTGATCATTCCACACATCATTCCACACATCATTCCACACCTCATTTCGGATATCATTCCACACATCATTCCACGCATAATTCCACAAATCGTTCCACATTTCATTTGACACATCATTCCACACATCATTTCACTGATCATTCCTCGCAGCATTCCACACATCATTCCACACATCAATCCACACATCATTCCACGCATCATTCCACGCATCATTCCACACATCATTGCACACATCATTCGACACATCATTCCACACATCATTCCACACATCATTCCTCACATCATTCCAAACACTATTCCACACATCATTCCTCACCTCATTCCACAAATCATTCCACATTTCATCACATACCTCATTCCACTCATTCCACAGATCATTCCATACCTCATTCCACCATAATTGCACAACTCATTCCACACGACATTAATCACCTCATTCCAGACATCATTCCACACATCATTGCACAACTCATTCCAGATATCATTCCACCACATCATTCCAGACATCATTCCAAACATCATTCAACACCTCATTTCGGATGTAATTCCACTCATCATTCCACACATCATTCTACACATAATTCCAAAAATCATTCCACATTTCATTTGACACATCATTCCACACATCATTCCACTGATCATTCCACAAAGCATTCCACACAACATTCCACTCATCAATCCACACATCATTCCATGCATCATTCCACGCATCATTCCACACACCATTCCACACATCATTCCACACCTCATTCCACAAATCATTCCACATATCATTACCTAACTCATTCCAATCATTCCACAGATCATTCCACACCTCATTCCACCATCATTGCACAACTCATTCCACACGACATTAACCACCTCATTCCACACATCATTCCTCACATCATTCCAAACACCATTCACAAATCATTCCACACCTCATTCCACAAATCATTCAACATATCATTACCTACCTCATTCCACTCATTCCACAGATCATTCCACACCTCATTCCACCATCATTGCACAACTCATTCCACACGACATTAACCACCTCATTCGACACATTATTCCACACATCATTACAAACCTCATTCCACACCTCATCGCACACGTCATTCCACACATCATTTCACACCTCATTCCACTCATCATTGCACAACTCATTCCAGATATCATTCCACCACATCATTCCAGACATAATTTCAGACATCACACCACGCATCATTCCAGACCTCATTTCGGATATCAATCCACACATTATTCCACTCATCATTCCACACATAATTCCACAAGTCATTCCACATTTCATTTGACACATCATTTCACACATCATTTCACTGATCATTCCACGCAGCATTCCACACAACATTCCACACATCATTCCACACATCATCCCACACATCATTCCACACATCATTCAACACATCATTCCACACATCATTCCAAACATCATTCCTCACATCATTCCAAACACCATTCCACACGTCATTTCACACCTCATTCCACAAATCATTCCACATATCATTACATACCTCATTCCACTCATTCCACAGATCATTCCACACTTTATTCCACCATCATTGCACAACTCATTCCACACGACATTAACCACCTCATTCCACACATCATTCCACACATCATTACAAACCTCATTCCACATATCATTCCACACGTCATTCCACACATCATTCCACACTTCATTCCACACATCATTCCACACATCATTCCACATATCATTTAACACTTCATTCCAAACAACGTTCCACAAATCATTCCACACCTCATCCCACACATCATTCCACACATCATTCCACACATCACTCCACACATCATTCCACACCACATTCCACATATCATTCCACAACTCATTCCACCCGTCATTGCACACATCATTGCACACATCATTCCAGACATCATTCCAAACATCATTGCACAACTCATTCCAGATATCATTCCACCACATCATTCCAGACATCATTCAACACATCATTCCACACCTCACTTCGGATATCATTCCACACATCATTCCACACATCATTCCACACATAATTTCACAAATCATTCCTCATTTCATTTGACACATCATTCCACACATCATTCCATTGATCATTCCACACAGCATTCCACACATCATTCCACACATCAATCCACACATCATTCCACGCATCATTCCACACATCATTCCACACATCATTCCACACATCATTCCACACATCATTCCTCACATCATTCCAAACACCATTCCATACTTCATTCCACACCTCATTCTACAAATCATTCCACATATCATTACATACCTCATTCCACTCATTCCACAGATCATTCCACACCTCATTCCACCATCATTGAACAACTCATTCCACACGACATTAACCACCTCATTCCACACATCATTCCACACATCATTACAAACCTCATTCCACACATCATTCCACACGTCATTCCACACATCATTCCACACATCATTCCACACATCATTCCACATATCATTTAACACATCATTCCACACAACGTTCCACAAATCATTCCACACATCATTCCACACCTCAATCCAAACATCATTCCACACATCATTCCACACCTCATTCCACACATTAATCCACAAATCATTCCACACATCATTCCACACCTCATTCTAAACATCATTCCACACATTATTCCACACATCATTCCACTCATCATTCCACACATCATTCCACTGTTCATTCCACACAGAATTCCACGCAACATTCCACACATGAATCCACACATCATTCCATGCATCATTCCACGCATCATTCCACACATTATTCCACACATCATTCCACACATCATTCCACACATCATTCCTCACATCATTCCAAACACCATTCCACACATCATTCCACACCTCATTCCACAAATCATTCCACATATCATTACCTACCTCATTCCACTCATTCCACAGATCATTCCACACCTCATTCCACCATCATTGCACAACTCATTCTACACGACATTAACCACCTCATTCCACACATCATTCCACACATCATTACAAACCTCAATCCACACATCATTCCACACGTCATTCCACACATGATTCCCCACATCATTCCACACGTCATTCCACACCTCATTCCACTCATCATTGCACAACTCATTCCATATATCATTCCACCACATCATTCCAGACATCATTTCAGACATCACTCCACGCTTCATTCCACACCTCATTTCGGATATCATTCCACACATCATTCCACACATCATTCCATACATAATTCCACAAGTCATTCCACATTTCATTTAACACATCATTCCACAATCATTTCACTGATCATTCCACGCAGCATTCCACACATCATTCCACACAACAATCAATACATCATTCCACGCATCATTCCACGCATCATTCCACACATCATTCCACACATCATTCCACACCTCATTCCACAAATCATTCCACACATCATTCCACGAATCATTCCACACATCATTCCACCATCATTGCCCAACTCATTCCACATGACATTAACCACCTCATTCCACACATCATTCCACACATCATTCCACTCATCTTTCCACACAGCATTCCACAATTGAATCCACACATCAATCCACACATCATTCCACGCATCATTCCACGCATCATTCCACACATCATTCCACATCATTCCACACATCATTCCACACAGCATTCCACACATCATTCCTCACATCATTCCAAACAACATTCTACACATCATTCCACAACTCAGTCCACAAATCATTCCACACATCATTCCACGAATCATTCCACACATCATTCCACCATCATTGCCCAACTCATTCCACATGACATTAACCACCTCATTCCACACATCATTCCACACATCATTCCACTCATCTTTCCACACAGCATTCCACCATCATTGCACAACTCATTCCACATGACATTAACCACCTCATTCCACACATCATTCCACACATCATTACAAACCTCATTCCACACATCATTCCACACGTCATTCCACACATCATTCCACACATCATTGCACACATCATTCCACACATCATTACAAACCTCATTCCACACATCATTCCACACGTCATTCCACACATCATTCCACACATCATTCCACACCACATTCCACACATCATTCCACACATCATTCCACACATCATTGCACACCTCATTCCACACATCATTCCACACGTCATTCCACACATCATTCCACACAACGTTCCACACATCATTCCACACATCATTCCACATATCATTCCACACCTCCTTCCACACATCATTCCAAACCTCATTCCACATATCATTCCACACATCATCCCACACATCATTCAACATATCATCACAAACCTCATTCCACCCATCCTTCCACACATCATTCCACAATTCATCGCACACATCATTGCACACATCATTCCACATATCGTTCCACACGTCATTCCACACATCATTCCACACCTCATTCCACACATCATTCCACAAATCAATCAAAACCTCATTCCACCATCATTGCACAACTCAATCCGCACGACATTCCACACCTCATTCCACATAGCATTCCACACATCATTACAAACCTCATTCCACATATCATTCCACTCGTCATTCCACACAACGTTCCACACATCATTCCAATCTTCATTCCACACATCATTCCACCACATCTTTCCACTCGTCATTCCACACATCATTCCACACATCATTCCCCTCGTCATTCCACACATCATTCCAAACATCAATCCAGAAATCATTCCACACATCATTCCACACCTCATTCTAAACATCATTCCACACATTATTCCACACATCATTCCACTCATCATTCCACACAGCATTCCACAATTCATTTCCACATATCATTACACACATCATTGCAAACATCATTCAACACCTCATTACACCCCTCTTTCCGCACATCATTCCAAACATCATTCCACACATCAATCCACATACCATACCACATTTCATTTGACACATCATTCCACACATCATTCCACGCATCATTTCACGCAACATTCCACAATTCATTTCCACATATCATTCCACACATCATTCCACGCATCATTCCACGCAACATTCCACACATCATTCCATACATCATTCCACACATCATTCCACACATCATTCCACACAACATTCCACATAACATTCCTCACATCATTCCAAACATCATTCCACTCATCACTCGACGTATCATTCCACAACTCATTCCATCCGTCATTGCACACATCATTCCTCACATCATTCCACACATCATTCCACATCTCATTCCACACATCATTGGACAAATCTTTTCAGATATCATTCCACACATCATTCCACACATCATTCCACAAATCATTCCACATTTCATTTGACACATCATTCCACATATCATTCCACTCATCATTCCACACAGCATTCCACAACTCATTCCACACATCAATCCACAAATCATTGCACGCGTCATTCCACGCATCATTCCACACATCATTCCACACATCATTCCACACTTCATTCCACAAATCATTCCACAAAGCATTCCACACATAATTCCAAACATCATTCCAAACCACTTTCCACAAATCATTCCACACATCATTCCACACATCATTCCACACATCAATCCAAACATCATTCCACACATCATTCCACACCTCATTCCACACATCATTCCACACAACATTCCACGCATCATTCCACAACTCATTCCACCCGTCATTTCACACATCATTGCAAACATCATTCCACACTTCATTACACAAATCATTCTACACATCGTTACATACCTCATTCCACTCATACCACAGATCTTTCCACACCTCGTTCCACCATCATTGCACAACTCATTCCACACGACATTAACCACCTCATTCCACACATCATTCCTCACATCATTCCAAACACCATTCCACACATCATTCCACACCTCATTCCACAAATAATTCCACATATCATTACCTACCTCATTCCACTCATTCCACAGATCATTCCACACCTCATTCCACCATCATTGCACAACTCATTCCGCACGACATTAACCACCTCATTCCACACATCATTCCACACATCATTACAAACCACATTCCACACCTCATCCCACACGTCATTCCACACATCATTTCACACCTCATTCCACTCATCATTGCACAACTCATTCCAGATATCATTCCACCACATCATTCCAGACATAATTTCAGACATCACACCACGCATCATTCCAGACCTCATTTCGGATATCAATCCACACATCATTCCACACATCATTCCACACATAATTCCACAAGTCATTCCACATTTCATTTGACACATCATTTCACACATCATTTCACTGATCATTCCACGCAGCATTCCAAACATCATTCCACACATCATTCCACACATCATCCCACACATCATTCCACACATCATTCCACACATCATTCCACACATCATTCCAAACATCATTCCTCACATCATTCCAAACACCATTCCACACATCATTTCACACCTCATTCCACAAATCATTCCACATATCATTACATACCTCATTCCACTCATTCCACAGATCATTCCACACTTTATTCCACCATCATTGCACAACTCATTCCACACGACATTAACCACCTCATTCCACACATCATTCCACACATCATTACAAACCTCATTCCACATATCATTCCACACGTCATTCCACACATCATTCCACACATCATTCCACACATCATTCCACATATCATTTAACACATCATTCCAAACAACGTTCCACAAATCATTCCACACCTCACCCCCACACATCATTCCACACATCATTCCACACATCATTCCACACCACATTCCACACATCATTCCACAACTCATTCCCCCCGTCATTGCACACATCATTGCACACATCATTCCAGACAACTTTCCAAACATCATTGCACAACTCATTCCAGATATCATTCCACCACATCATTCCAGACATCATTAAACACATCATTCCACACCTCATTTCGGATATCATTCCACACATCATTCCACACATCATTCCACACATAATTCCGCAAATCATTCCTCATTTCATTTGACACATCATTCCACACATCATTCCATTGATCATTCCACACAGCATTCCACACATCATTCCACACATCAATCCACACATCATTCCACGCATCATTCCACACATCATTCCACACATCATTGCACACATCATTCCACACATCATTCCACACATCATTCCTCACATCATTCCAAACACCATTCCACACTTCATTCCACACCTCATTCTACAAATCATTCCACATATCATTACATACCTCATTCCACTCATTCCACAGATCATTCCACACCTCATTCCACCATCATTGAACAACTCATTCCACACGACATTAACCACCTCATTCCACACATCATTCCACACATCATTACAAACCTCATTCCACACATCATTCCACACGTCATTCCACACATCGTTCCACACATCATTCCACACATCATTCCACATATCATTTAACACATCATTCCACACAACGTTCCACAAATCATTCCACACACCATTCCACACCTCAATCCAAACATCATTCCACACATCATTCCACACCTCATTCCACACATTAATCCACAAATCATTCCACACATCATTCCACACCTCATTCTAAACATCATTCCACACATTATTCCACATGTCATTCCACTCATCATTCCACACATCATTCCACTGTTCATTCCACACAGAATTCCACGCAACATTCCACACATGAATCCACACATCATTCCATGCATCATTCCACGCATCATTCCACACATCATTCCACACATCATTCCACACATCATTCCACACATCATTCCTCACATCATTCCAAACACCATTCCACACATCATTCCACACCTCATTCCACAAATCATTCCACAGATCATTACCTACCTCATTCCACTCATTCCACAGATCATTCCACACCTCATTCCACCATCATTGCACAACTCATTCTACACGACATTAACCACCTCATTCCACACATCATTCCACACATCATTACAAACCTCAATCCACACATCATTCCACACGTCATTCCACACATGATTCCACACATCATTCCACACGTCATTCCACACCTCATTCCACTCATCATTGCACAACTCATTCCAGATATCATTCCACCACATCATTCCAGACATCATTTCAGACATCACTCCACGCATCATTCCACACCTCATTTCGGATATCATTCCACACATCATTCCACACATCATTCCACACATAATTCCACAAGTCATTCCACATTTCATTTAACACATCATTCCACAATCATTTCACTGATCATTCCACGCAGCATTCCACACATCATTCCACAAAACAATCCATAAATCATTCCACGCATCATTCCACGCATCATTCCAAACATCATTCCACACATCATTCCAAACATCATTCCACGCATCATTCCACACACCATTCCACACATCATTCCACACCTCATTCCACAAATCATTCCACATATCATTACCTACCTCATTCCAATCATTCCACAGATCATTCCACACCTCATTCCACCATCATTGCACAACTCATTCCACACGACATTAACCACCTCATTCCACACATCATTCCTCACATCATTCCAAACACCATTCCACACATCATTCCACACCTCATTCCACAAATAATTCCACATATCATTACCTACCTCATTCCACTCATTCCACAGATCATTCCACACCTCATTCCACCATCATTGCACAACTCATTCCGCACGACATTAACCACCTCATTCCACACATCATTCCACACATCATTACAAACCACATTCCACACCTCATCCCACACGTCATTCCACACATCATTTCACACCTCATTCCACTCATCATTGCACAACTCATTCCAGATATCATTCCACCACATCATTCCAGACATAATTTCAGACATCACACCACGCATCATTCCAGACCTCATTTCGGATATCAATCCACACATCATTCCACACATCATTCCACACATAATTCCACAAGTCATTCCACATTTCATTTGACACATCATTTCACACATCATTTCACTGATCATTCCACGCAGCATTCCAAACATCATTCCATACATCATTCCACACATCATCCCACACATCATTCCACACATCATTCCACACATCATTCCACACATCATTCCAAACATCATTCCTCACATCATTCCAAACACCATTCCACACATCATTTCACACCTCATTCCACAAATCATTCCACATATCATTACATACCTCATTCCACTCATTCCACAGATCATTCCACACTTTATTCCACCATCATTGCACAACTCATTCCACACGACATTAACCACCTCATTCCACACATCATTCCACACATCATTACAAACCTCATTCCACATATCATTCCACACGTCATTCCACACATCATTCCACACATCATTCCACACATCATTCCACATATCATTTAACACATCATTCCAAACAACGTTCCACAAATCATTCCACACCTCACCCCCCCACATCATTCCACACATCATTCCACACATCATTCAACACATCATTCCACACCACATTCCACACATCATTCCACAACTCATTCCACCCGTCATTGCACACATCATTGCACACATCATTCCAGACATCTTTCCAAACATCATTGCACAACTCATTCCAGATATCATTCCACCACATCATTCCAGACATCATTCAACACATCATTCCACACCTCATTTCGGATATCATTCCACACATCATTCCACACATCATTCCACACATAATTCCGCAAATCATTCCTCATTTCATTTGACACACCATTCCACACATCATTCCATTGATCATTCCACACAGCATTCCACACATCATTCCACACATCAATCCACACATCATTCCACGCATCATTCCACACATCATTCCACACATCATTGCACACATCATTCCACACATCATTCCACACATCATTCCTCACATCATTCCAAACACCATTCCACACTTCATTCCACACCTCATTCTACAAATCATTCCACATATCATTACATACCTCATTCCACTCATTCCACAGATCATTCCACACCTCATTCCACCATCATTGAACAACTCATTCCACACGACATTAACCACCTCATTCCACACATCATTCCACACATCATTACAAACCTCATTCCACACATCATTCCACACGTCATTCCACACATCATTCCACACATCATTCCACACATCATTCCACATATCATTTAACACATCATTCCACACAATGTTCCACAAATCATTCCACACACCGTTCCACACCTCAATCCAAACATCATTCCACACATCATTCCACACCTCATTCCACACATTAATCCACAAATCATTCCACACATCATTCCACACCTCATTCTAAACATCATTCCACACATTATTCCACATGTCATTCCACTCATCATTCCACACATCATTCCACTGTTCATTCCACACAGAATTCCACGCAACATTCCACACATGAATCCACACATCATTCCATGCATCATTCCACGCATCATTCCACACATCATTCCACACATCATTCCACACATCATTCCACACATCATTCCTCACATCATTCCAAACACCATTCCACACATCATTCCACACCTCATTCCACAAATCATTCCACAGATCATTACCTACCTCATTCCACTCATTCCACAGATCATTCCACACCTCATTCCACCATCATTGCACAACTCATTCTACACGACATTAACCACCTCATTCCACACATCATTCCACACATCATTACAAACTTCAATCCACACATCATTCCACACGTCATTCCACACATGATTCCACACATCATTCCACACGTCATTCCACACCTCATTCCACTCATCATTGCACAACTCATTCCAGATATCATTCCACCACATCATTCCAGACATCATTTCAGACATCACTCCACGCATCATTCCACACCTCATTTCGGATATCATTCCACACATCATTCCACACATCATTCCACACATAATTCCACAAGTCATTCCACATTTCATTTAACACATCATTCCACAATCATTTCACTGATCATTCCACGCAGCATTCCACACATCATTCCACACAACAATCCATAAATCATTCCACGCATCATTCCACGCATCATTCCACACATCATTCCACACATCATTCCACACGTCATTCCACACATCATTCCACACATCATTCCACATATCATTTAACACATCATTCCAAAAAACGTTCCACAAAACATTCCACACCTCATCCCACACATCATTCCACACATCATTCCACACATCATTCCACACATCATTCCTCACCGCATTCCACACATCATTGCACAACTCATTCCAGATAACATTCCATCACGTCATTCCAGACATCATTCCAGACATCACTCCACGCATCATTCCACAACTCATTCCACCCGTCATTGCACACATCATTGCACACATCATTCCAGACATCATTCCAAACAGCTTTGCACAACTCATTCCAGATGTCATTCCACCACATCATTCCAGACATCATTCCACACATCATTCCACACCTCATTTCGGATATCATTCCACACATCATTCCACAAATAATTCCACAAATCATTCCACATTTCATTTCACTGATCATTCGACGCAGCATTCCACACATCATTCGACACATCAATCCACACATCATTCAACGCATCATTCTACGCATCATTCCACACATCATTCCACACATCATTCCACACATCATTCCACACATCATTCCACACATCATTCCGCACATCATTCCAAACACCATTCCACAATTCATTCCACACCTCATTCCACAAATCATTCCACATATCATTTTACACCTCATTCCACTCATTCCACAGATAATTCCACACCTCATTCCACCATCATTGCACAACTCATTCCACACGACATTAACCACCACATTCCACACATCATTCCACACATCATTACAAACCTCATTCCACACATCATTCCACACGTCATTCCACACATCATTCCACAAATCATTCCACACATCATTCCCCACATCATTCCACATATCAGTTAACACATCACTCCAAACAACGTTCCACAAATCATTCCAAACCTCATCCCACACATCATTCCACACATCATTCCATACATCATTCCACACATCATTCCACACCTCATTCCACACATCATTGCACAACTCATTCCAGATATCATTTCACCACATCATTCCAGACATCATTCCAGACATCACTCCATGCATCATTCCACAACTCATTCCACCCGTCATTGCACACATCATTGCACACATGATTCCGGACATCATTCCACACATCATTGCACAACTCATTCCAGATATCATTCCACCACATCATTCCAGACATCACTCCACGCATCATTCCACAACTCATTCCACCCGTCATTGCACACATCATTGCACACATGATTCCAGACATGTGTCAACTGGATCAACTGGGCTTGTATTCACTGGAGTTCAGAAGAATGAGAGGGGACCTCATAGAAACATATAAAATTCTGACGGGGTTAGACAGGTTAGATGCAGGAAGAATGTTCCCAATGTTGGGGAAGTCCAGAACCAGGGGTCACAGTCTAAGGATAAGGGGTAAGCCATTTAGGACCGAGATGCGGAGGAACTTCTTCACCCAGAGAGTGGTGAACCTGTGGAATTCTCTACCACAGAAAGTTGTTGAGGCCAATTCACTAAATATATTCAAAAAGGAGTTGGATGAGGTCCTTACTGCTAGGGGGATCAAGGGGTATGGCGAGAAAGCAGGAATGGGGTACTGAAGTTGAATGTTCAGCCATGAACTCATTGAATGGCGGTGCAGGCTAGAAGGGCCGAATGGCCTACTCCTGCACCTATTTTCTATGTTTCTATGTTTCTATGTTTCTATCATTCCAAACATCATTGCACAACTCATTACAGATATAATTCCACCACATCATTCCAGACATCATTCCACACATCATTCCACACCTCATTTCGGATATCATTCCACACATCATTCCACACATAATTCCACAAATCATTCCACGTTTCATTTGACACATCATTCCACACATCATTTCACTGATCATTCCACGCAGCATTCCAAACATCATTCCACACATCAATCCACACATCATTCCACGCATCATTCCACGCATCATTCCACACATCATTCCACACATCATTCCAAACACCATTCCACAAATCATTCCACATATCATTACATACCTCATTCCACTCATTCCACAGATCATTCCACACCTCATTCCACCATCATTGCACAACTCATCCCACACGACATTAACCACCTCATTCCACACATCATTCCACACATCATTACAAACCTCATTCCACATATCATTCCACACATCATTCCACACATCATTCCACATATCATTTAACACATCATTCCAAAAAACGTTCCACAAATCATTCCACACATCATCCCAAACATCATTCCACACATCATTCCTCACATCATTCCATACATCATTCCACACCTCATTCCACACATCATTGCACAACTCATTCCAGATATCATTCCACCACATCATTCCAGTCATCATTCCAGACATCACTCCATGCATCATTCCACAACTCATTCCACCCGTCATTGCACACATCATTGCACACATCATTCCAGACATCATTCCACAGATTATTGCACAACTCATTCCAGATATCATTCCACCACACCTCATTTAGCATTTAATTCCACTCATCATTCCACACATCATTCCACACATAATTCCACAAATCATTTCACATTTCATTTGACACATCATTCCACACATCATTCCACTGATCATTCCACACAGCATTCCACACAACATTCCACACATCAATCCACACTTCATTCCAGGCATCATTCCACGCATCATTCCACACATCATTCCACACATCATTCCACACATCATTCCACACATCATTCCACACATCATTCCTCACATCATTCCAAACACCATTCCATACATCATTCCACACCTCATTCCACAAATCATTCCACATATCATTACCTACCTCATTCCAATCATTCCACAGATCATTCCACACCTCATTCCATCATCATTGCACAACTCATTCCACTCGACATTAACCACCTTATTCCACACATCATTCCACACATCATTACAAACCTCATTCCACACCGCATTCCACACGTCATTCCACACGTCATTCCACACATCATTCCACACATCATTCCACACATCATTTCACACCTCATTCCACTCATCATTGCACAACTCATTCCAGATATCATTCCACCACATTATTCCAGACATCATTTCAGAAATCACACCACGCATCATTCCACACCTCATTTCGGATATCAATCCACACATCATTCCACACATCATTCCACACATAATTCCACAATTCATTCCACATTTCATTTTACACATCATTCAACACGTCATTTCACTGATCATTCCACGCAGCATTCCACACATCATTCCACACAACAATCCACACATTATTCCACGCATCATTCCACGCATCATTCCACACATCTTTCCACACATCATTCCACACGTCATTCCAGACATCATTCCACACATCATTCCACACATCATTCCACATATCATTTAACACATCATTCCAAACAAAGTTCCACAAATTATTCCACACCTCATCCAACACATCATTCCACACATCATTCCACACATCATTCCACACCACATTCCACACATCATTTAACAACTCATTCCAGATATCATTCCACCACACCATTCCAGACATCATTCCAGACATCACTCCACGCATCATTCCACAACTCATTCCACCCGTCGTTGCACACATCATTCCAGACATCATTCCAAACATCATTGCACAACTCATTCCAGACATCATTCCACCACATCATTCCAGACATCATTCCACACATCATTTCACACATCATTCCACACATCATTCCTCACATCATTCCACTGATCATTCCACACAGCATTCCACACATCATTCCACACATCAATCCACTCATCATTCCACACGTCATTCCTTAATTCATTTCCACACATCATTGCACACATCATTCCACACATCATCCCGCACATCATTCCACTCATCATTCCACACATCATTCCAAAATTAATTTCCACACATTATTCCACACATCATTCCACACATCATTCCACACATCATTCCACACATCATTCCACTCAACATTCCACATATCATTCCATGCATCATTCCACACCTCAATCTAAACATGATTCCACAGATCATTCTGCACATCATCGCACTGATCATTCCTCACATTATTCCACAATTCATTACACATCATTCCACACATCATTCCACACATCATTCCAAACATCATTCCACACATCATTCCACACCTCATTACACAAATCATTCTACACCAAATTCCACACCTCATTCCACCTTCATTGCACAACTCAGTCCACACGACATTTCACACCTCATTCAACACATCATTCCACACATCATTACAAACCTCATTCCACACATAATTTCACTCGTCATTCCACACGTCATTCCACACATCACTCCACACATCATTCCACATATCATTTAACACTCCATTCCACACAACGTTCCAGACATCATTCCACACATCCTTCCACACATCATTCCACACATCATTCCACACATCATTCCACACCTCATTCCACACATTATTCCACACATCATTCCACACATCATTGCAAACCACATTCCAAAAAACATTCCACACATCATCCCACACATCATTCAACGTATCATTACAAACCATATTCCACACATCCTTCCACACATCATTCCACACATCATTCCACACATCATTCCACAACTCATTCCACACATCATTCCAAACCTCATTCCAAACGTCATTCCACACAACTTTCCACACATCATTCCAAACCTCATTCCACAAAACATTCCACACATCATCCCAAACATCATTCAACATTTCGTTACAAACCTCATTCCAAGCATCCTTCCACACATCATTCCACAACTAATTCCACTCATCATTCCACACATCATTCGACAAATCATTTAACAAAACATTCCACACAACGTTCCACACACTATTCCAAACATCATTCCACACATCATTTCACAACTCATTCCACACATCATTCCAAACCTTATTCCAAACTACATTCCACACATCATTCCACCAGATCATTCCACACATGATCCCAAACATCATTCAACATATCGTTACAAACCTCATTCCAAGCATCCTTCCACACATCATTCCACAAAACATTCCATACATCATCCCACACATCATTCAAAGTATCATTACAATCCTCATTTCACACATCCTTCCACACATTATTCCACACCTCATCCAAACCTCATTCCACACCTCATTCAACGTATCATTACTATCCTCATTCCACACATCATTACACACATCATTCCACACCTCATTCAACAAATCATTCCACACATCATTGCACAACTCATTCCACACGAAATTTCACACCTCATTCCATTCATCATTCCACACATCATTAAAAACCTCATTCCAAACATCATTACACACATCATTCCACACCTCATTCTACAAATCATTCCACACATCATTCCACACCTCATTCCACACATTATTCCACACATTATTCCACACCATATTCCACACCTCATTCCACAACTCATTCCACACCTCATTCCACACATCAATCCACAAATCATTCCACACATCATTCCGCACCTCATTCTAAACATCATTCCACACATCATCTCACACATCATTCCACACATCATTCCACACCTCATTCCATAAATCATTCCACACATCATTCCACACATCATTCCACACCTCATTCCACAAATCATTCCACACATCATTCCACACATCATTACAAACCTCATTCCACACATAATTCCACTCGTCATTCCACACGTCATTCCACAAAACATTCCATACATCATCCCACACATCATTCAACGTATCATTACAATCCTCATTTCACACATCCATCCACACATCATTCCACACCTCATCCAAACCTCATTCCACACCTCATTCAACGTATCATTACTATCCTCATTCCACACATCATTCCACACATCACTCCACAAATCATTCCACACATCATTCCACGCCTCATTCAAAACATCATTCCACAAATCATTCCATACATCATTCCACTCATCATTCCACATTCATTCCGCACCTCATTCCACACATCATTCCACACTTCATTCAACTCATCATTCCACAAATCATTCCATACATCATTCCACAACTCATTCTAAACATCATTCCACACATCATTCCGCACATCATTCCACTGATCATTCCACACATCATACCACAATTCATTCCAAAGAACATTCCACGCATCATTCGACGCATCATTCCACAAATCCTTCCACACCATAATTCCAAACCTCATTCCAAAAATTATTCCACACATCATCCCACACCTCATTCCACTCATCATTCCACGCATCATTCCACACATCCTTCCACACATCATTCCACACATCATTCCAAACATCATTACACACATCATTCCACACCTCATTCTACAAATAATTCCACACATCATTCCACACCTCATTCCACACCTCATTCCACAGATCATTCCAAATCTCATTCCACCATCATTGAACAACTCATTCCACACGACATTATACACCTCATTCCATTCATCATTCCACACATCATTACAAACCTCATTCCACACATCATTCACCTCGTCATTCCACACATCATTCCATACATCATTCCACACATCATTCGACACATCATTCCACACATCATTCAACATATCATTACAAACCTCATTCCACACATCCTTCCACACATCATTCCACACCTCATTCCACACATCATTCTACACCTCATTCCACAAATCATTCCACACATCATTCCAAACCTCAATCTAGACATCATTCCACACATCAGTCCACACATCATTCCGCACATCATTCTACACATTATTCTACACATCATTCCACACATCATTCCACATATCATTCCACACCTCATTCCACACCTCATTCCACGCATCATTCCACAACTCATTCCACCCGTCATTGCACACATCATTGCACACATCATTCCACACCTCATTCCACACATCATTGCCGGACTCATTCCAGATATCATTCCACCACATCATTCCAGACATCATTCCATATATCATTCCACACCTTATTCCACACATCATTGCACAACTCATTCAAGATATCATTCCGCACATCATTCCACAAATCATTCCACACATCATTCAACTCATCATTACAAACAGCATTCCACAATTCATTCCAAACATCATTCCACACATCATTCCACACATCATTCCACTCATCATTCCACATATCATTCCATGCACCATTCCACACCTCATTCTAAACATCATTCCACAGATCATTCCGCACCTCATTCCGCTGATCATTCCTCACATTATTCCACAATTCATTCCACACATCATTCCACACATCATACCACACATCATTCCACACATCATTCCATACATCATTCCAAACCTCATTCCATAAATCATTCCACACATCATTCCACACATCATTCCACACCTCATTCCACAAATCATTCTACACCTCATTCCACACCTCATTCCACCTTCATTGCACAACTCATTCCACACGACATTTCACACCTCATTCCACACATCATTCCACACATCATTACAAACCTCATTCCACACATAATTCCACTCGTCATTCCACACGTCATTCCACAAAACATTCCATACATCATCCCACACATCATTCAACGTATCATTACAATCCTCATTTCACACATCCATCCTCACATCATTCCACACCTCATCCAAACCTCATTCCACAACTCATTCAACGTATCATTACTATCCTCATTCCACACATCATTCCACACATCACTCCACAAATCATTCCACACATCATTCCACACCTCATTCTAAACATCATTCCACAAATCATTCCATACATCATTCCTCTCATCATTCCACATTCATTCCGCACCTCATTCCACACATCATTCCACACTTCATTCAACACATCATTCCACAAATCATTCCATACATCATTCCACAACTCATTCTAAACATCATTCCACACATCATTCCGCACATCATTCCACTGATCATTCCACACATCATACCACAATTCATTCCAAAGAACATTCCACGCATCATTCCACGCATCATTCCACAAATCCTTCCACACCATAATTCCAAACCTCATTCCACAAATTATTCCACACATCATCCCACACCTCATTCCACTCATCATTCCACGCACCATTCCACACATCCTTCCACACATCATTCCACACATCATTCCAAACATCATTACAAACATCATTCCACACCTCATTCTACAAATCAATCCACACATCATTCCACACCTCATTCCACAGATCATTCCAAAACTCATTTCCCCATCATTGAACAACTCATTCCACACGACATTCCACACCTCATTCCATTCATCATTCCACACATCATTACAAACCTCATTCCACACATCATTCCACTCGTCATTCCACACATCATTCCACACATCATTCCACACATCATTCGACACATCATTCCACACATCATTCAACATATCATTACAAACCTCATTCCACACATCCTTCCACACATCATTCCACACCTCATTCCACACATCATTCTACACCTCATTCCACAAATCATTCCACATATCATTCCAAACCTCATTCTAGACATCATTCCACACATCAGTCCACACATCATTCCGCACATCATTCTACACATTATTCTACACATCATTCCACACATCATTCCACATATCATTCCACACCTCATTCCACACCTCATTACACACAGCATTCCACAATTCATTCCAAACATCATTCCACAAATCATTCCACATTTCATTTCATACATCATTCCACACCTCATTCCAACATCATTGCACAACTCATTCCACACGACATTAACCACCTCATTCCACACATCATTCCACACATCATTACAAACCTCATTCCACACATCATTCCACACGTCATTCCACACACATTCCACACATCATTCCACACATCATTCAACACGTCATTCCACATATCATTTACACATCATTCCACACAACGTTCCACAAATCATTCCACACATCATTCCACACCTCATTCCAAACATAATTCCACAAATCATTCCACACCTCATTCCACACATCAATCCACAAATCATTCCACACATCATTCCACACCTCATTCTAAACGTCATTCCACACATCATTCCAACATCATTCCACACATCATTCCACATATCATTCCATGCATCATTCAACACCTCATTCTAAACATCATTCCACAGGTCATTCCGCACATCATTCCACTGATCATTCCACACATTATTCCACAATTCATTCCACACATCATTCCACACATCATTCCACACATAATTCCACATATCATTTAACACATCATTCCACACAACGTTCCACAAATCATTCCACACATCATTCCACACCTCATTCCAAACATCATTCCACACATCATTCCACAGCTCATTCCACTCATTAATCAACAAATCATTCCACACATCATTCCACACCTCATTCTAAACATCATTCCACACATCATTCCACACATCATTCCACTCATCATTCCACACACCATTCCACAATTCATTTGCACACATTATTCCACACATTATTCCACACATCATTCCACTCATCATTCCACACATCATTCCACAATTCATTTCCACACATCATTGCGCACATCATTCCACACATCATCCCACACATCATTCCACTCATCATTCCACACATCATTCCACAATTCATTTCCACACATCATTCCACACCTCATTCCACACATCAATCCACAAATCATTCCACACATCATTCCACACCTCATTCTAAACATCATTCCACACATCATTCCACACATCATTCCACACATCATTCCACACATCATTCCACTCATCATTCCACATATCATTCCATGCATCATTCCACACCTCATTCTAAACATCATTCCACAGATCATTCAACACATCATCCCACTGATCATTCCTCACATTATTCCACAATTCATTCCACACATCATTCCACACATCATTCCACACATCATTCTAAACATCATTCCACACATCATTCCACACCTCATTCCACAAATCATTCCATACATCATTCCACACATCATTCCACACCTCATTCCACAAATCATTCTACACCTCATTCCACACCTCATTCCACCTTCATTGCACAACTCATTCCACACGACATTCCACACCTCATTCCACACATCATTCCACACATCATTACAAACCTCATTCCACACATAATTCCACTCGTCATTCCACACGTCATTCCACACATCATTCCACACATCATTCCAAATATCATTTAACACACCATTCCACACAACGTTCCACACATCATTCCACACATCCTTCCACACATCTTTCCACACCTCATTCCACACATCAGTCCACACCTCATTCCACACATTATTCCACACATCATTCCACACATCATTGCAAACCACATTTCACAAAAAAGTCCACAAATCATCCCACACATCATTCAACGTATCATTACAAACCTCATTGCACACATCCATCCACACATCATTCCACACATCATTCCACACATCATTCCACAACTCATTCCACACATCATTCCAAACATCATTCCAAACTTCATTCCACACAACTGTCCACACTTCATTCCTAACCTCATTCCACAAAACATTCCACACATCATCCCAAACATCATTCAACATATCGTTACAAACCTCATTCCCCGCATCCTTCCACACATCATTCCACAACTCATTCCACACATCATTCCACACATCATTCGACATATCATTTCACAAACCATTCCACACAACGTTCCACACACCATTCCAAACATCATTCCACACTTCATTCCACAACTCATTCCACACATCATTCCAAACCTCATTCCAAACTACATTCCACACATCATTCCACCACATCATTCCACACATCATTCCAAACAACATTCCACACATCATTCCACACCTCATTCCACAAATCATTCCACACATCATTCCACACATCATTCCACACCACATTCCACATATCATTCTACACCTCATTCCACCTTCATTGCACAACTCATTCCACACGACATTTCATACCTCATTCCACACATCATTCCACACATCATTACAAACCTCATTCCACACATAATTCCACTCGTCATTCCACACGTCATTCCACACATCATTCCACACATCATTCCAAATATCATTTAACACACCATTCCGCACAACGTTGCACACATCATTCCACACATCCTTCCACACATCATTCCACACATTATTCCACACATCATTCCACACATCATTGCAAACCACATTTCACAAAACAGTCCACAAATCATCCCACACATCATTCAACGTATCATCACAAACCTCATTCCACACATCCATCCACACATCATTCCACACCTCATTCCACAACTCATTCCACACATCATTCCAAACCTCATTCCAAACTTCATTCCACACAACTGTCCATACATCATTCCACACCTCATTCCACAAAACATTCCACACATCAACCCAAACATCATTCAACATATCGTTACAAACCTCATTCCACGCATCCTTCCACACATCATTCCACAACTCATTCCACACATCATTCCACACATCATTCGACACATCATTCCACACATCATTCGACATATCATTTAACAAACCATTCCACACAACGTTCCACACACCATTCCAAACATCATTCCACACTTCATTCCACAACTCATTCCAAATTCATCATTCCAAACCTCATTCCAAACTACATTCCACACATCATTCCACCACATCATTCCACACATCATTCCACACATAATTCCACACATCATTCCAAACCTCATTCCACAAAACATTCCACACATCATCCCACACATCATTCAACGTATCATTACAATCCTCATTTCACACATCCTTCCACACATCATTCCAAACCTCATTCCACACATCATTCCACAGCTCATTCCACTCATTAATCCACAAATCATTCCACACATCATTCCACACCTCATTCTAAACATCATTCCACACATCATTCCACACATCATTCCACTCATCATTCCACACATCATTCCACAATTCATTTCCACACATCATTCCACACATTATTCCACACATCATTCCACTCATCATTCCACACATCATTCCACAATTCATTTCCACACATCATTGCCCACATCATTCCACACATCATCCCACACATCATTCCACTCATCATTCCACACATCATTCCACAATTCATTTCCACACATCATTCCACACCTCATTCCACACATCAATCCACAAATCATTCCACACATCATTCCACACCTCATTCTAAACATCATTCCGCACATCATTCCACTGATCATTCCTCACATTATTCCACAATTCATTCCTCACATCATTCCACACATCATTCCACACATCATTCCAAACATCATTCCACACATCATTCCACACCTCATTCCACAAATCATTCCACACATCATTCCACACATCATTCCACACCTCATTCCACAAATCATTCTAAACCTCATTCCACACCTCATTCCACCTTCATTGCACAACTCATTCCACACGACATTTCACACCTCATTCCACACATCATTCCACACATCATTACAAACCTCATTCCACACATAATTCCACTCGTCATTCCACACGTCATTCCACACATCATTCCACACATCATTCCAAATATCATTTAACACACCATTCCACACAACGTTCCACACATCATTCCACACTTCCTTCCACACATCATTCCACACCTCATTCCACACATCAGTCCACACCTCATTCCACACATTATTCCACACATCATTCCACACATCATTGCAAACCACATTTCACAAAACAGTCCACAAATCATCCCACACATCATTCAACGTATCATTACAAATCTCATTCCACACATCCATCCACACATCATTCCACACATCATTCCACACATCATTCCACAACTCATTCCACACATCATTCCAAACCTCATTCCAAACTTCATTCCACACAACTGTCCACACTTCATTCCTAACCTCATTCCACAAAACATTCCATACATCATCCCAAACATCATTCAACATATCGTTACAAACCTCATTCCACGCATCCTTCCACACATCATTCCACAACTCATTCCACACATCATTCCACACATCATTCGACATATCATTTCACAAACCATTCCACACAACGTTCCACACACCATTCCAAACATCATTCCACACTTCATTCCACAACTCATTCCACACATCATTCCAAACCTCATTCCAAACTACATTCCACACATCATTCCACCACATCATTCCACACATCATTCCAAACAACATTCCACACATCATTCCACACCTCATTCCACAAATCATTCCACACATCATTCCACACATCATTCCACACCTCATTCCACATATCTTTCTACACCGCATTCCACACCTCATTCCACCTTCATTGCACAACTCATTCCACACGACATTTCATACCTCATTCCACACATCATTCCACACATCATTACAAACCTCATTCCACACATAATTCCACTCGTCATTCCACACGTCATTCCACACATCATTCCACACATCATTCCAAATATCATTTAACATACCATTCCGCACAACGTTGCACACATCATTCCACACATCATTCCACACATCATTGCAAACCACATTTCACAAAACAGTCCACAAATCATCCCACACATCATTCCACAACTCATTCCACACATCATTACAAACCTCATTCCAAACTTCATTCCACACAACTGTCCACACATCATTCCAAACCTCATTCCACAAAACATTCCACACATCATCCCAAACATCATTCAACATATCGTTACAAACCTCATTCCACGCATCCTTCCACACATCATTCCACAACTCATTCCACACATCATTCCACACATCATTCGCCATATCATTTAACAAACCATTCCACACAACGTTCCACACACCATTCCAAACATCATTCCACACTTCATTCCACAACTCATTCTAAACATCATTCCAAACCTCATTCCAAACTACATTCCACACATCATTCCACCACATCATTCCACACATCATTCCACACGTAATTCCACTCATCATTCCAAACCTCATTCCACAAAACATTCCACACATCATCCCACACATCATTCAACGTATCATTACAATCCACATTTCACACATCCTTCCACACATCATTCCAAACCTCATTCCAAACCTCATTCCACACCTCATTCAACGTATCATTACTATCCTCATTCCACACATCATTCCACACATCATTCCACAAATCATTCCATACATCATTCCACACCTCATTCTAAACATCATTCCACACATCATTCCACTCATCATTCCACATTCATTCCGCACCTCATTCCACACATCATACCATACATCATTCAACACATCATTCCACAAATCATTCCATACATCATTCCACACCTCATTCTAAACATCATTCCACACATCATTCCGCACATCATTCCACTGATCATTCCACACATCATACCACAATTCATTCCACACAACATTCCACGCATCAATCCACGCATCATTCCACAAATACTTCCACACCATAATTACAAACCTCATTCCACAAATTATTCCACACATCATCCCACACCTCATTCCACTCATCATTCCACGCATCATTCCACAATCCTTCCACACATCATTCCACACATCATTCCACACATCATTCCACACATCATTCCAAACATCATTCCACACATCATTCCACACCTCATTCTACAAATCATTCAACACATCATTCCACAACTCATTAAACACCTCATTCCACAGATCATTCCAAAACTCATTCCACCATGATTGCACAACGCATTCCACACGACATTCCACACCTCATTCCATTCATCATTCCACACATCATTACAAACCTCATTCCACACATCATTCTACAAATCATTCCACACATCATTCCACACATCATTCGACACATCATTCCACACATCATTCAACATATCATTACAAACCTCATTCCACACATCCTTCCACACATCATTCCACACCTCATTTCACACATCATTCCACACCTCATTCCACAAATCATTCCACACATCATTCCAAACCTCATTATAGCCATCATTCCACACATCAGTCCACACTTCATTCCATACATCATTCTACACATTATTCTACACATCATTCCACACATCATTCCACATATCATTCTACACCTCATTCCACACCTCATTCCACGCATCATTCCACAACTCATTCCACTCGTCATTGCACACATCAGTGCACACATCATTCCACACCTCATTCTACACATCATTGCCCAACTCATTCCAGATATCATTCCACCACATCATTCCAGACATCATTCCATACATCATTCCACACCTTATTCCACACCTTATTCCACTCATAATTGCACAACTCATTCCAGATATCATTCCACACATCACTCCACAAATCATTCCACTCATTATTATCTCATCATTCGACAGAGCATTCCACAATTCATTCCACACATAATTCCATAAATCATTCCACATTTCATTTGACACATCATTCCACACATCATTCCACTCATCATTCCAAACAGCATTCCACAATTCATTCCACACATTATTCCACAATTCATTCCACACATCAATCCACACATCATTCCACACATCAGTCCACACATCATTCCACACATCATTCCACATGTCATTCCACACCTCATTTCACACCTCATTCCACGCATCATTCCACAACTCATTCCACCCGTCATTGCACACATCATTGCACACATCATTTCACACCTCATTCCATACATCATTGCCCAACTCATTCCAGATATCATTCCACCACATCATTCCAGACATCATTCCATACATCATTCCACACCTTATTCCATAGATCTTTGCACAACTCATTGCAGATATCATTCCACACATCATTCCACAAATCATTCCACACATCATTCAACTCATCATTCGACACAGCATTCCACAATTCATTCCACACTTCATTCCACAAATCATTCCACATGACATTTGACACATCATTCCACACATCATTCCACTCATCATTCCACACATCATTCCACTCATCATTCCACACAGCATTCCACAATTCATTCCACATATCATTCCACAATTCATTCCACATATCAATCCACACATCATTCCACGCATCATTCCACACATCATTTCGCACATTATTCCTCACATCATTCCAAACATCATTCTACACATCATTCCACACCTCATTCCACAAATCATTCCACACATCATTCCACAAATAATTCCACACATCATTCCACCATCATTGCACAACTCATTCCACATGACATTAACCACCTCATTCCACATATCATTCCACACATCATTCCGCACATCATTCCACACATCAATCCACACATCATTCCACACATCAGTCCACACATCATTCCACACATCATTCCACATGTCATTCCACACCTCATTTCACACCTCATTCCACGCATCATTCCACAACTCATTCCACCCGTCATTGCACACATCATTGCACACATCATTTCACACCTCATTCCATACATCATTGCCCAACTCATTCCAGATATCATTCCACCACATCATTCCAGACATCATTCCATACATCATTCCACACCTTATTCCATAGATCTTTGCACAACTCATTGCAGATATCATTCCACACATCATTCCACAAATCATTCCACACATCATTCAACTCATCATTCGACACAGCATTCCACAATTCATTCCACACTTCATTCCACAAATCATTCCACATGTCATTTGACACATCATTCCACACATCATTCCACTCATCATTCCACACATCATTCCACTCATCATTCCACACAGCATTCCACAATTCATTCCACATATCATTCCACAATTCATTCCACATATCAATCCACACATCATTCCACGCATCATTCCACACATCATTTCGCACATTATTCCTCACATCATTCCAAACATCATTCTACACATCATTCCACACCTCATTCCACAAATCATTCCACACATCATTCCACAAATAATTCCACACATCATTCCACCATCATTGCACAACTCATTCCACATGACATTAACCACCTCATTCCACATATCATTCCACACATCATTCCGCACATCATTCCAAACATCATTCCACACATCATTCCACACCTCATTCTACAAATCATTCAACACATCATTCCACAACTCATTAAACACCTCATTCCACAGATCATTCCAAAACTCATTCCACCATCATTGCACAACGCATTCCACACGACATTCCACACCTCATTCCATTCATCATTCCACACATCATTACAAACCTTATTCCACACATCATTCTACAAATCATTCCACACATCATTCCACACATCATTCGACACATCATTCCACACATCATTCAACATATCATTACAAACCTCATTCCACACATCCTTCCACACATCATTCCACACCTCATTTCACACATCATTCCACACCTCATTCCACAAATCATTCCACACATCATTCCAAACCTCATTATAGCCATCATTCCACACATCAGTCCACACTTCATTCCATACATCATTCTACACATTATTCTACACATCATTCCACACATCATTCCACATATCATTCCACACCTCATTCCACACCTCATTCCACGCATCATTCCACAACTCATTCCACTCGTCGTTGCACACATCAGTGCACACATAATTCCACACCTCATTCTACACATCATTGCCCAACTCATTCCAGATATCATTCCACCACATCATTCCAGACATCATTCCATACATCATTCCACACCTTATTCCACACCTTATTCCACTCATAATTGCACAACTCATTCCAGATATCATTCCACACATCACTCCACAAATCATTCCACTCATCATTATCTCATCATTCGACAGAGCATTCCACAATTCATTCCACACATAATTCCATACATCATTCCACATTTCATTTGACACATCATTCCACACATCATTCCACTCATCATTCCAAACAGCATTCCACAATTCATTCCACACATTATTCCACAATTCATTCCACAAATCAATCCACACATCATTGCACACATCAGTCCACACACCATTCCACACATCATTCCACATGTCATTCCACACCTCATTTCACACCTCATTCCACGCATCATTCCACAACTCATTCCACCCGTCATTGCACACATCATTGCACACATCATTTCACACCTCATTCCATACATCATTGCCCAACTCATTCCAGATATCATTCCACCACATCATTCCACACATCATTCCATACATCATTCCACACCTTATTCCATAGATCTTTGCACAACTCATTGCAGATATCATTCCACACATCATTCCACAAATCATTCCACACATCATTCAACTCATCATTCGACACAGCATTCCACAATTCATTCCACACTTCATTCCACAAATCATTCCACATGTCATTTGCCACATCATTCCACACATCATTCCACTCATCATTCCACACATCATTCCACTCATCATTCCACACAGCATTCCAGAATTCATTCCACATATCATTCCACAATTCATTCCACATATCAATCCACACATCATTCCACGCATCATTCCACACATCATTTCGCACATTATTCCTCACATCATTCCAAACATCATTCTACACATCATTCCACACCTCATTCCACAAATCATTCCACACATCATTCCACAAATAATTCCACACATCATTCCACCATCATTGCACAACTCATTCCACATGACATTAACCACCTCATTCCACACATCATTCCACACATCATTCCACTCATCATTCCACACAGCATTCCACAATTGATTCCACACATCAATCCACACATCATTCCACACCTCATTCCACACATCATTCCACACCTCATTCCACGAATCATTCCACACATCATTACAAACCTCATTCTAGACATCATTCCACACATCAGTCCACACATCATTCCACACAGCATTCCACACATTATTCTACACATCATTCCACAAATCATTCCACACATCATTCCACACCTCATTCTAAACATCATTCCACACATCATTCCATACATCAATCCACTCATCATTCCACATTCATTCCGCACCTCAGTCCACACATCATTCCATACATCATTCAACACATCATTCCACAAATCATTCCATACATCATTCCACACCTCATTCTAAACATCATTCCACACATCATTCCGAACATCATTCCACTGATCATTCCGCACATCATACCACAATTCATTCCACACAACATTCCACGCATCATTCCACGCATCATTCCACAAATCGTTCCACACCATAATTCCAAACCTCATTCCACAAATTATTCCACACATCATCCCACACCTCATTCCACTCATCATTCCACGCATCATTCCACACATCCTTCCACACATCATTCCACACATCATTCCACACATCATTCCACACATCATTCCAAACATCATTCCACACATCATTCCACACCTCATTCTACAAATCATTCCACACATCATTCCATACCTCATTCCACACCTCATTCCACAGATCATTCCAAAACTCATTCCACCATCATTGCACAACTCATTCCACACGACATTCCTCACCTCATTCCATTCATCATTCCACACATCATTACAAACCTCATTCCACACATCATTCCACTCGTCATTCCACACATCATTCCAAACATCATTCCACACTACATTCGACACATCATTCCACACATCATTCAACATATCATTACAAACCTCATAACACACATCCTTCCACACATCATTCCACACGTCATTCCACACATCATTCCACACCTCATTCCACAAATCATTCCACACATCATTCCAAACCTCATTCTAGACATCATTCCACACATCAGTCGACACATCATTCCACACATCATTCTACACATTATTCTAAACATCATTCCACACATCATTCCACATATCATTCCACACCTCATTCCACACCTCATTCCACGAATCAATACACAATTCATTCCACCCGTCATTGCACACATCATTGCACACATCATTCCACACCTTATTCCATACATCATTGCCCAACTCATTCCAGATATCATTCCACCCCATCATTCCAGACATCATTCCATACATCATTCCACAGCGTATTCCACAGATCTTTGCAAAACTCATTCCAGATATCATTCCACACATCATTCCACAAATCATTCCACACATCATGCAACTCATCATTCGACACAGCATTCTACAATTCATTCCACACATCATTCCACAAATCATTCCACATTTCATTTGACACATCATTCCACAAATCATTCCACTCATCATTCCACACATCATTCCACTCATCATTCCACACAGCATTCCACAATTCATTCCACACATTATTCCACAATTCATTCCACATATCAATCCACCCATCATTCCACGCATCATTCCACACATCATTCCACACATCATTCCATACATCATTCCGCACATCATTCCTCACGTCATTCCAAACATCATTCTACACATCATTCCACATCTCATTCCACAAATCATTCCACACATCATTCCTCAAATAATTCCACACATCATTCCACCATCATTGCACAACTCATTCCGCATGACATTAACCACCTCATTCTACACATCATTCCACACATCATTCCACTCATCATTCCACACAGCATTCCATAATTGATTCCACAAATCAATCCACATGTCATTCCACGCATCATTCCACGCATCATTCCACACATCATTCCACATCATTCCAAACATCATTCCACACAGCATTCCACATATCATTCCTCACATCATTGCAAACATCATTCGACACATCATTCCACACCTCATTCCACAAATCATTCCACACATCATTCCACAAATCATTCCACACATCATTCCACTCGTCATTCCACACAACGTTCCACACATCATTCCAATCTTCATTCCACACATCATTCCACCACATCATTCCACACATCATTCCACACATCATTCAACATATCATTACCAACCTCATTCCACACATCATTCCACTCGTCATTCCACACATCATTCCACACATCATTCCAAACTTCATTCCACACATCATTCCACCACATCATTCCACACCTCATTCTAAACATCATTCCACACATCATTCCATACATCAATCCACTCATCATTCCACATTCATTCCGCACCTCAGTCCACACATCATTCCATACATCATTCAACACATCATTCCACAAATCATTCCATACATCATTCCACACCTCATTCTAAACATCATTCCACACATCATTCCGAACATCATTCCACTGATCATTCCGCACATCATACCACAATTCATTCCACACAACATTCCACGCATCATTCCACGCATCATTCCACAAATCGTTCCACACCATAATTCCAAACCTCATTCCACAAATTATTCCACACATCATCCCACACCTCATTCCACTCATCATTCCACGCATCATTCCACACATCCTTCCACACATCATTCCACACATCATTCCACACATCATTCCACACATCATTCCAAACATCATTCCACACATCATTCCACACCTCATTCTACAAATCATTCCACACATCATTCCATACCTCATTCCACACCTCATTCCACAGATCATTCCAAAACTCATTCCACCATCATTGCACAACTCATTCCACACGACATTCCTCACCTCATTCCATTCATCATTCCACACATCATTACAAACCTCATTCCACACATCATTCCACTCGTCATTCCACACATCATTCCAAACATCATTCCACACTACATTCGACACATCATTCCACACATCATTCAACATATCATTACAAACCTCATAACACACATCCTTCCACACATCATTCCACACGTCATTCCACACATCATTCCACACCTCATTCCACAAATCATTCCACACATCATTCCAAACCTCATTCTAGACATCATTCCACACATCAGTCGACACATCATTCCACACATCATTCTACACATTATTCTAAACATCATTCCACACATCATTCCACATATCATTCCACACCTCATTCCACACCTCATTCCACGAATCAATACACAATTCATTCCACCCGTCATTGCACACATCATTGCACACATCATTCCACACCTTATTCCATACATCATTGCCCAACTCATTCCAGATATCATTCCACCCCATCATTCCAGACATCATTCCATACATCATTCCACAGCGTATTCCACAGATCTTTGCAAAACTCATTCCAGATATCATTCCACACATCATTCCACAAATCATTCCACACATCATGCAATTCATCATTCTACACAGCATTCTACAATTCATTCCACACATCATTCCACAAATCATTCCACATTTCATTTGACACATCATTCCACAAATCATTCCACTCATCATTCCACACATCATTCCACTCATCATTCCACACAGCATTCCACAATTCATTCCACACATTATTCCACAATTCATTCCACATATCAATCCACCCATCATTCCACGCATCATTCCACACATCATTCCACACATCATTCCATACATCATTCCGCACATCATTCCTCACGTCATTCCAAACATCATTCTACACATCATTCCACATCTCATTCCACAAATCATTCCACACATCATTCCTCAAATAATTCCACACATCATTCCACCATCATTGCACAACTCATTCCGCATGACATTAACCACCTCATTCTACACATCATTCCACACATCATTCCACTCATCATTCCACACAGCATTCCATAATTGATTCCACAAATCAATCCACATGTCATTCCACGCATCATTCCACGCATCATTCCACACATCATTCCACATCATTCCAAACATCATTCCACACAGCATTCCACATATCATTCCTCACATCATTGCAAACATCATTCGACACATCATTCCACACCTCATTCCACAAATCATTCCACACATCATTCCACAAATCATTCCACACATCATTCCACTCGTCATTCCACACAACGTTCCACACATCATTCCAATCTTCATTCCACACATCATTCCACCACATCATTCCACACATCATTCCACACATCATTCAACATATCATTACCAACCTCATTCCACACATCATTCCACTCGTCATTCCACACATCATTCCACACATCATTCCAAACTTCATTCCACACATCATTCCACCACATCATTCCACACATCATTCCACTCGTAATTCCACACATCATTCCACACATCTATCCACAAATCATTCCACACATCATTCCACACCTCATTCTAAACATCATTCCACACATCATTACACACCTCTTTCCGCACATCATTCCAAACATCATTCCACACAACAATCCACATACCATACCACATTGCATTTGACACATCATTCCACACATCATTCCATGCATCATTCCACGCAACATTCCACAATTCATTTCCACACATCATTCCGCTCATCATTCCACGCATCATTCCACACATCTTTCTACATAACATTCCTCACATCATTTCAAACATCATTCCACACATCACTCGACGTATCATTCCACAACTCATTCCATCCGTCATTGCACACATCATTCCACACATCATTCCACACATCATTCCACATCTCATTCCACACATCATTGCACAAATCATTCCAGATATCATTCCACACATCATTCCAACATCATTCCACAAATCATTCCACATTTCATTTGACACATTATTCCACATATCATTCCACTCATCATTCCACAGAGCATTCCACAATTCATTCCATACATCATTCTACAAATCATTCCAAGCATTATTCCACGCATCATTCCACACATCATTCCACACATCATTCAACACATCATTCCACACATCATTCCACACATCATTCCTGACATCATTCAAAACATCATCCACACATCATTTCACACTTTATTCCACACCTCTTTCCACAAATCATTCCACACATCATTCCGCACATCATTCTATACATTATTCTACACCTCATTCCACAAATCATTCCACAAATCATTCCACACATCATTCCACCATAATTGCACAACTCATTCCACGTGATATTAACCACCTCATTCCACACATCATTCCACACATCATTCCACTCATCATTCCACACAGCATTCCACAATTGATTCCACACATCAATCCACACATCATTCCACGCATTATTCCACGCATCATTCCACAAATCATTCCAAATCATTCCACATATCATTCCACACAGCATTCCACACATCATTCCTCACATCATTCCAAACATCATTCTACACATCATTCCACACCTCATTCTACAAATCATTCCACACATCATTCCACAAATCATTCCACTCATCATTCCACCATCATTGCACGACTCATTCCACATGACATTAAACACCTCATTCCACACATCATGCCACACATCATTACAAACCTCATTCCACACATCATTCCACATGTCATTCCACACATCATTCCACACATCATTCCACACATCATTACAAACCTCATTCCACACATTATTCCACACGTCATTCCACACATCATTCCACACATCATTCCACACGTCATTCCACACATCATTCCACACATCATTCCACACATCATTGCAAACCTCATTCCACACATCATTCCACACGTCATTCCACACATCATTCCACACAATGTTCCACACATCATTCCACACCTCATTCCACACTTCATTCCAAATCTCATTCAACAAATCATTCCACCCATCCTTCCACACATCATTCCACACATCATTCCACACGTCAGTGCACACATCATTCCACACATCAGTCCAAACATCATTCCACAATTCATCCCACACATCATTCCACACATCATTCCACATATCGTTCCACACATCATTCCAAACATCATTCCACACCTCATTCCACACATCATTCCACACATCATTCCACAAAACATTCCACACATCATTCCACACCTCATTCCACATCTCATTCCACAGATCATTCCAAACCTCATTCCACCATCATTGCACAACTCATTCCGCACGACATTCCACACCTCATTCCACATAGCATTCCACACATCATTACAAACCTCATTCCACATATCATTCCACTCGTCATTCCACACAACGTTCCACACATCATTCCAATCTTCATTCCATACATCATTCCACCACATCATTCCACACATCATTCCACACATCATTCAACATATCATTACAAACCTCATTCCACACATCATTCGACACATCATTCCACACATCATTCCACACATCATTCCACTCATCATTGCAAACATCATTCCACACCTCATTACACATCTCTTTCCACACATCATTCCAAACATCATTCCACACATCCAGCGACATACCATGCCACATTTCATTTGACACATCATTCCACACATCATTCCACGCATCATTCCATGCAACATTCCACACTTCATTTCCACACATCATTCCACACATCATTCCACGCATCTTTCCACGCAACATTCCACACATCATTCCATACATCATTCCACACATTATTCCTCACATCATTCCAAACATCATTCTACACATCATTGCACACCTCATTCCACAAATCATTCCAAAAATCATTCCACACATCATTCCACCATCATTGCACAACTCATTCCACATGACATTAACCACCTCATTCCACACATCATTCCACACATCATTCCACTCATTATTCCACACAGCAATCCACAATTGATTCCACACATCAATCCACACATCATTCCACGCATCATTCCACGCATCATTCCACACATCATTCCACATCATTCCACACATCATTCCACACAGCTTTCCACACATCATTCCTCTCATCATTCCAAACATCATTCTACACATCATTCCACACCTGATTCCACAAATCATTCCACACATCATTCCACAAATCATTCCACACATCATTCCACCATCATTGCACAACTCATTCCACATGATATTAACCACCTCATTCCACACATCATTCCACACATCATTACAAACTTCATTCCACACATCATTCCACATGTCATTCCACACATCATTCCACACATCATTCCACACATCATTCCACACATCATTACAATCCTCATTCCACACATCATTCCACAAGTCATTCCACACATCATTCCACACATCATTCCACACGTCATTCCACACATCATTCCACACATCATTCCACACATCATTGCAAACCTCATTCCACACATCATTCCACACGTCATTCCACACATCATTCCACACAACGTTCCTAACATCATTCCACACCTCATTCCACACATCATTCCAAACCTCATTCCACAAATCATTCCACACATCATCCCACACATCATTCAACATATCATCACAAACCTCATTCCACCCATCCTTCCACACATCATTCCACACATCATTCCACACGTCATTCCACACATCATTCCACACATCAGTCCAAACATCATTCCACAATTCATCCCACACATCATTCCACACATCATTCCACATATCGTTCCACACATCATTCCACACATCATACCACACCTCATTCCACACATCATTCCACACATCATTCCACAAAACATTACACACATCATTCCACACCTCTTTCTACACCTCATTCCACAGATCATTCCAAACCTCATTCCACCATCATTGCACAACTCATTCCGCACGACATTCCACGCCTCATTCCACATAGCATTCCACACTTCATTACAAACCTCATTCCACATATCATTCCACTCGTCATTCCACACAACTATCCACACATCATTCCAATCTTCATTCCACAAATCATTCCACCACATCATTCCACACATCATTCCACACATCATTCAACACATCATTACAAACCTCATTCCACACATCATTCCACTCGTCATTCCACACATCATTCCACCACATCATTCCACACATCATTCCACTCGTCATTCCACACATCATTGCACACATCAATCCACACATCATTCCACACATCATTCCACTCATCATTCCACACAGTATTCCACAATTCATTTCCACACATCATTCCACACATCATTGCAAACATCATTCCACACCTCATTACACACCTCTTTTCGCACATCATTCCAAACATCATTCCACACATCAATCCACATACCATACTACATTTCATTTGACACATCATTCCACACATCATTCCACGCATCATTCCATGCAACATTCCACAATTCATTTCCACACATCATTCCACACATCATTCCACGCATCATTCCACGCAACATTCCACACATCATTCCATACATCATTCCACACATCATTCCAAACATCATTACACACATCTCTCGACGTGTGATTCCACAACTCATTCCATCCGTCATTGCACAAATCATTCCAGATATCATTCCACACATCATTCCACAAATCATTCCACATTTCATTTGACACAGCATTCCACATATCATTCCACTCATCATTCCACACAGCATTCCACAATTCATTCCACACATCAATCCACAAATCATTCCACGCATCATTCCACGCATCATTCCACACATCATTCCACACATCATTCAACACATCATTCTATACAACATTCCACACATCATTCCTGACATCATTGAAAACATCATTCCACACATCATTTCACACATTATTCCACACATCATTCCACACATCATTCCACACATCAATCCAAACATCATTCTACACATCATTCCACACTTAATTCCACAAATCATTCCACACATCTATCCACACATAATTCTACACATCATTCCAAACCACATTCCACAAATCATTCCACACATCATTTCACACCTCATTCCACACCTCATCCCACACATCATTCCACACATCATTCCATACATCATTCCACGCAGCATTCCACAACTCATTCCACCCGTCATTTCAGACATCATTGCAAACATCATTCCACTCTTCATTACACAAATCATTCCACACAACATTACATACCTCATTCCACTCATTCCACAGATCTTTCCACACCTCGTTCACCATCATTGCACAACTCATTCCACACGACATTAACCACCTCATTCCACACATCATTCCACACATCATTACAAACATCATTCCACACATCATTCCATACATCATTCCAAACATCATTCCACAAAACGTTCCACACATCATTCCACACATCATTCCACACATCATTCCACACCTCATTCCACACATCATTCCAAACCTCATTCCAAACTTCATTCAACACATCATTCCACACATCATTCCAAACCACATTCCACAAAACATTCCACACATCATCCCACACATCATTCAACATTTCATTACAAACCTCATTCCACACATCCTTCCACACATCATTCCAAACCTCATTCCACACATCATTCCTAAGCTCATTCCAAACTACATTCCACACATCATTCCACCACATCATTCCACACATCATTCCACACATAATTCCAAACATCATTCCAAACCTCTTTCCACAAAACATTCCACACATCATCTCACAAATCATTCAACGTATCATTACAATCCTCATTCCACGCATCATTCCACACACCATTCCACACATCATTCTACACATCATTCCACACCTCATTCCACAAATCATTCCACACATCATTCCACAAATCATTCCACACATCATTCCACCATCATTGCACAACTCATTCCACATGACATTAACCACCTCATTTCACACATCATTCCACACATCATTACAAAGCTCATTCCACACATCGTTCCACATGTCATTCCACACATCATTCCACACATCATTACACACGTCATTCCACACATCATTCCACACATCATTCCACACGTCATTCCACACATCATTCCACACATCATTCCACACATCATTGCAAACCTCATTCCACACATCATTCAACATATCATCACAAACCTCATTCCACCCATCCTTCCACACATCATTCCTAAGCTCATTCCAAACTACATTCCACACATCATTCCACCACATCATTCCACACATCATTCCACACATAATTCCAAACATCATTCCAAACCTCTTTCCACAAAACTTTCCACACATCATCCCACACATCATTCAACGTATCATTACAATCCTCATTCCACGCATCATTCCACACACCATTCCACACATCATTCTACACATCATTCCACACCTCATTCCACAAATCATTCCACACATCATTCCACAAATCATTCCACACATCATTCCACCATCATTGCACAACTCATTCCACATGACATTAACCACCTCATTTCACACATCATTCCACACATCATTACAAAGCTCATTCCACACATCGTTCCACATGTCATTCCACACATCATTCCACACATCATTCCACACATCATTCAACACATCATTACAAACCTCATTCCACACATCATTCCACACGTCATTCCACACATCATTCCACACATCATTCCACACGTCATTCCACACATCATTCCACACATCATTCCACACATCATTGCAAACCTCATTCCACACATCATTCAACATATCATCACAAACCTCATTCCACCCATCCTTCCACACATCATTCCGCACACTATTCCACACGTCATTCAACACATCATTCCACACATCATTCCAAACATCATTCCACAATTCATCCCACACATCATTCCACACATCATTCCACATATAGTTCCACACATCATTCCACACATCATTCCACACCTCATTCCACACATCATTCCACACATCATTCCACAAAACATTCCACACATCATTCCACACCTGTTTCCAAACCTCATTCCACAGATCATTCCAAACCTCATTCCACCATCATTGCACAACTCATTCCGCACGACATTCCACACCTCATTACACATAGCATTCCACACATCATTACAAACCTCATTCCACATATCATTCCACTCGTCATTCCACACAACGTTCCACACATCATTCCAATCTTCATTCCACACATCATTCCACCACATCATTCCACACATCATTCCACACATCATTCAACATATCATTACAAACTTCATTCCACACATCATTCCAATCGTCATTCCAAACATCATTCCACCACATCATTCCACACATCATTCCACTCGTCATTCCACACATCATTGCACACATCAATCCACAAATCATTCCACACATCATTCCACACCTCATTCTAAACATCATTCCACACATCCTTCACAAATCATTCCACTCATCATTCCACACAGTATTCCACAATTCATTTCCACACATCATTCCACGCATCATTCCACGCAACATTCCACACATCATTCCATACATCATTCCACACATCATTCCAAACATCATTACACACATCTCTCGACGTATCATTCCACAACTCATTCCATCCGTCATTACACAAATCAATCCAGATATAATTCCACACATCATTCCTCACATCATTCCACAAATCATTCCACATTTCATTTGACACATCATTCCACATATCATTCCACTCATCATTCCACACAGCATTCCACAATTCATTCCACACATCAATCCACAAATCATTCCACGCATCATTCCACGCATCATTTCACACATCATTCCACACATCATTCAACACATCATTCCACACATCATTTCACACATTATTCCACACATCGTTCCACACATCATTCCACACATCAATCCAAACATCATTCCACACATCATTCCAAACTTAATTCCACAAATCATTCCACACATCATTTCACACCTCATTCCACACCTCATGTCACACATCATTCCACATATCATTCCACACATCATTCCACGCAGCATTCCACAACTCATTCCACCCGTCATTTCACACATCATTGCAAACATCATTCCACACTTCATTACACAAATCATTCGACCCATCATTACATACCTCATTCCACTTATTCCACAGATCTTTCCACACCTCGTTCCACCATGACATTAACCACCTCATTCCACACATCATTCCAAACATCATTACAAATATCATTCCAGGCATCATTCCATACATCATTCCACACACCATTCCACGCAACGTTCCACACATCATTCCACACATCATTCCACACATCATTCCACACCTCAATCCACACATCATTCCAAACCTCATTCCAAACTTCATTCCACACATCATTCCAAACATCATTCCAAACCTCATTCCACAAAACATTCCACACATCATCCCACACATCATTCAAAATTTCATTACAAACCTCATTCCACACATCCTTCCACACATCTTTCCACACCTCATTCCACACATCATTCCACACATCATTCGACATATCATTTAACAAACCATTCCACACAACGTTCCACACACCATTCCAAACATCATTCCACACATCATTCCACAACTCATTCCACACATCATTCCTAAGCGCATTCCAAACTACATTCCACAAATCATTCCACACATCATTCCACAAATCATTCCACACATCATTCCACCATCATTGCACATCTCATTCCACATAACATTAATCACCTCATTTCACACATCATTGCACACATCATTACAAACCTCATTCCACACATTATTCCACATGTCATTCCACACATCATTCCACACATCATTCCACACATCATTCCACACATCATTCCACACGTCATTCCACACATCATTCCACACATCATTCCACACATCATTCCACACATCATTGCAAACCTCATTCCACACATCATTCCACACGTCATTCCACACATCATTCCACACAACGTTCCACACCTCATTCCAAACATCATTCCAAACCTCATTCCACAAATCATTCCACAAATCATCCCACACATCATTCAACATATCATCACAAACCTCATTCCACCCATCCTTCCACACATCATTCCACACATCATTCCACACGTCATTCCACACATCATTCCACACATCATTCCACACATCATTCCACATATCGTTCCACACATCATTCCACACATCATTCCACACATCATTCCACACATCATTCCACACATAATTCCACACATCATTCCACATGTCATTCCAAACCTCATTCCACCATCATTGCACAACTCATTCCGCACGACATTCCACACCTCATTCCACATAGCATTCCACACATCATTACAAACCTCATTCCACATATCATTCCACTCGTCATTCCACACAACGTTCCACACATCATTCCAATCTTCATTCCACACATCATTCCACCACATCATTCCACACATCATTCCACAAAAAATTTAAACATATCATTACAAACCTCATTCCACACATCATTCCACTCGTCATTCCACACTTCATTCCACCACATCATTCCACACATCATTCCACTCGTCATTCCACACATCATTGCACACATCAATCCACAAATCATTCCACACATCATTCCACACCTCATTCTAAACATCATTCCACACATCATTCCACACATCATTCCACTCATCATTCCACACAGCATTCCACAATTCATTTCGACACATCATTCCACACATCATTGCAAATATCATTCCACACCTCATTACACACCTCTTTCCGCACATCATTCCAAACATCATTCCACACATCAATCGACATACCATACCACATTTCATTTGACACATCATTCCACACATCCTTCCACACATCATTCCAAACCTCATTCCACACATCATTCCTAAGCTCATTCCAAACTACATTCCACACATCATTCCACCACATCATTCCACACATCATTCCACACATAATTCCAAACATCATTCCAAACCTCTTTCCACAAAACATTCCACACATCATCTCACAAATCATTCAACGTATCATTACAATCCTCATTCCACGCATCATTCCACACACCATTCCACACATCATTCTACACATCATTCCACACCTCATTCCACAAATCATTCCACACATCATTCCACAAATCATTCCACACATCATTCCACCATCATTGCACAACTCATTCCACATGACATTAACCACCTCATTTCACACATCATTCCACACATCATTACAAAGCTCATTCCACACATCGTTCCACATGTCATTCCACACATCATTCCACACATCATTCCACACATCATTCAACACATCATTACAAACCTCATTCCACACATCATTCCACACGTCATTCCACACATCATTCCACACATCATTCCACACGTCATTCCACACATCATTCCACACATCATTCCACACATCATTGCAAACCTCATTCCACACATCATTCAACATATCATCACAAACCTCATTCCACCCATCCTTCCACACATCATTCCTAAGCTCATTCCAAACTACATTCCACACATCATTCCACCACATCATTCCACACATCATTCCACACATAATTCCAAACATCATTCCAAACCTCTTTCCACAAAACTTTCCACACATCATCCCACACATCATTCAACGTATCATTACAATCCTCATTCCACGCATCATTCCACACACCATTCCACACATCATTCTACACATCATTCCACACCTCATTCCACAAATCATTCCACACATCATTCCACAAATCATTCCACACATCATTCCACCATCATTGCACAACTCATTCCACATGACATTAACCACCTCATTTCACACATCATTCCACACATCATTACAAAGCTCATTCCACACATCGTTCCACATGTCATTCCACACATCATTCCACACATCATTCCACACATCATTCAACACATCATTACAAACCTCATTCCACACATCATTCCACACGTCATTCCACACATCATTCCACACATCATTCCACACGTCATTCCACACATCATTCCACACATCATTCCACACATCATTGCAAACCTCATTCCACACATCATTCAACATATCATCACAAACCTCATTCCACCCATCCTTCCACACATCATTCCGCACACTATTCCACACGTCATTCAACACATCATTCCACACATCATTCCAAACATCATTCCACAATTCATCCCACACATCATTCCACACATCATTCCACATATAGTTCCACACATCATTCCACACATCATTCCACACCTCATTCCACACATCATTCCACACATCATTCCACAAAACATTCCACACATCATTCCACACCTGTTTCCAAACCTCATTCCACAGATCATTCCAAACCTCATTCCACCATCATTGCACAACTCATTCCGCACGACATTCCACACCTCATTACACATAGCATTCCACACATCATTACAAACCTCATTCCACATATCATTCCACTCGTCATTCCACACAACGTTCCACACATCATTCCAATCTTCATTCCACACATCATTCCACCACATCATTCCACACATCATTCCACACATCATTCAACATATCATTACAAACTTCATTCCACACATCATTCCAATCGTCATTCCAAACATCATTCCACCACATCATTCCACACATCATTCCACTCGTCATTCCACACATCATTGCACACATCAATCCACAAATCATTCCACACATCATTCCACACCTCATTCTAAACATCATTCCACACATCCTTCACAAATCATTCCACTCATCATTCCACACAGTATTCCACAATTCATTTCCACACATCATTCCACGCATCATTCCACGCAACATTCCACACATCATTCCATACATCATTCCACACATCATTCCAAACATCATTACACACATCTCTCGACGTATCATTCCACAACTCATTCCATCCGTCATTACACAAATCAATCCAGATATAATTCCACACATCATTCCTCACATCATTCCACAAATCATTCCACATTTCATTTGACACATCATTCCACATATCATTCCACTCATCATTCCACACAGCATTCCACAATTCATTCCACACATCAATCCACAAATCATTCCACGCATCATTCCACGCATCATTTCACACATCATTCCACACATCATTCAACACATCATTCCACACATCATTTCACACATTATTCCACACATCGTTCCACACATCATTCCACACATCAATCCAAACATCATTCCACACATCATTCCAAACTTAATTCCACAAATCATTCCACACATCATTTCACACCTCATTCCACACCTCATGTCACACATCATTCCACATATCATTCCACACATCATTCCACGCAGCATTCCACAACTCATTCCACCCGTCATTTCACACATCATTGCAAACATCATTCCACACTTCATTACACAAATCATTCGACCCATCATTACATACCTCATTCCACTTATTCCACAGATCTTTCCACACCTCGTTCCACCATGACATTAACCACCTCATTCCACACATCATTCCAAACATCATTACAAATATCATTCCAGGCATCATTCCATACATCATTCCACACACCATTCCACGCAACGTTCCACACATCATTCCACACATCATTCCACACATCATTCCACACCTCAATCCACACATCATTCCAAACCTCATTCCAAACTTCATTCCACACATCATTCCAAACATCATTCCAAACCTCATTCCACAAAACATTCCACACATCATCCCACACATCATTCAAAATTTCATTACAAACCTCATTCCACACATCCTTCCACACATCTTTCCACACCTCATTCCACACATCATTCCACACATCATTCGACATATCATTTAACAAACCATTCCACACAACGTTCCACACACCATTGCAAACATCATTCCACACATCATTCCACAACTCATTCCACACATCATTCCTAAGCGCATTCCAAACTACATTCCACAAATCATTCCACACATCATTCCACAAATCATTCCACACATCATTCCACCATCATTGCACATCTCATTCCACATAACATTAATCACCTCATTTCACACATCATTGCACACATCATTACAAACCTCATTCCACACATTATTCCACATGTCATTCCACACATCATTCCACACATCATTCCACACAGCATTCCACACATCATTCCACACGTCATTCCACACATCATTCCACACATCATTCCACACATCATTCCACACATCATTGCAAACCTCATTCCACACATCATTCCACACGTCATTCCACACATCATTCCACACAACGTTCCACACCTCATTCCAAACATCATTCCAAACCTCATTCCACAAATCATTCCACAAATCATCCCACACATCATTCAACATATCATCACAAACCTCATTCCACCCATCCTTCCACACATCATTCCACACATCATTCCACACGTCATTCCACACATCATTCCACACATCATTCCACACATCATTCCACATATCGTTCCACACATCATTCCACACATCATTCCACACATCATTCCACACATCATTCCACACATAATTCCACAAAACATTCCACACATCATTCCACACCTCTTTCCACACATCATTCCACATGTCATTCCAAACCTCATTCCACCATCATTGCACAACTCATTCCGCACGACATTCCACACCTCATTCCACATAGCATTCCACACATCATTACAAACCTCATTCCACATATCATTCCACTCGTCATTCCACACAACGTTCCACACATCATTCCAATCTTCATTCCACACATCATTCCACCACATCATTCCACACATCATTCCACAAAAAATTTAAACATATCATTACAAACCTCATTCCACACATCATTCCACTCGTCATTCCACACTTCATTCCACCACATCATTCCACACATCATTCCACTCGTCATTCCACACATCATTGCACACATCAATCCACAAATCATTCCACACATCATTCCACACCTCATTCTAAACATCATTCCACACATCATTCCACACATCATTCCACTCATCATTCCACACAGCATTCCACAATTCATTTCGACACATCATTCCACACATCATTGCAAATATCATTCCACACCTCATTACACACCTCTTTCCGCACATCATTCCAAACATCATTCCACACATCAATCGACATACCATACCACATTTCATTTGACACATCATTCCACACATCATTCCACGCATCATTCCATGCAACATTCCACAATTCATTTCCACACATCATTCCACACATCATTCCATGCATCATTCCATGCAACATTCCACATATCATGCCATACATCATTCCAAACATCATTCCAAACATCATTACACACATCACTCGACGTATCATTCCACAACTCATTCCATCCGTCATTGCACAAATCATTCCAGATATCATTCCACACATCATTCCACACATCATTCCACAAATCATTCCACATTTAATTTGACACATCATTCCACATATCATTCCACTCATCATTCCAAACAGCATTCCACAATTCATTCCACACATCAATCCACAAATCATTCCACGAATCATTCCACACCTCATTCCAGACATCATTCCAAACCTCATTCCAATCTTCCACACCTCGTTCCACCATCATTGCACAACTCATTCCACACGACTTTAACCACCTCATTCCGCATATCATTCCACACATCATTACAAACCTCATTCCACTCATCATTCCATACATCATTCCACACATCATTCCATACCTCATTCCAGACATCATTCCAAACCTCATTCCACACTTCATTCCACACATCATTCCAAACTTCATTCCAAAAAACATTCCACACATCATCCCACACACCATTCAAAAGTTCATTACAAACCTCATTCGACACATCCTTCCACACATCATTCGACATATCATTTAACAAACCATTCCACACAACGTTCCACATACCATTCCAAACATCATTCCACACATCATTCCACAACTCATTCCACACATCATTCCTAAGCTCATTCCAAACTACATTCCACACATCATTCTACCACATCATTCTACACATCATTCCACACATCATTCCACACATCCTTCCACACATCATTCCACACTTCATTCCACGCATCATTCCACACATAATTCGACATATCATTGAACAAACCATTCCACACAACGTTCCACACACCATTCCAAACATCATTCCACACATTATTCCAAAACTCATTCCAGACATCATTCGTAACCTCATTCCAAACTACATTCCACACATCATTCCACCACATCATTCCACACATCATTCCACACATAATTCCACACATCATTCCAAACCTCATTCCACAAAACATTCCACACATCATCCCACACATCATTCAACGAATCATTACATTCCTCATTCCACACACCATTCTACACATCATTCCACGCATCATTTCACACATCATTCCACGCATCATTCCACACACCATTCCACGCATCATACCACGCATCATTCCACACATCATTCCACACATCATTCAAAACATCATTCCACACATCATTCCACACATCATTCAAAACATCATTCCACATATCCTTCCACACATCATTCCACACCTCATTCCACACATCATTCTACACATCATTCGACATATCATTTAACAAATCTTCCACACAACGTTCCACACACCATTCCAAACATCATTCCACACACCATTCCACAACTCATTCCACACATCATTCCTAAGCTCATTCCAAACTACATTCCACTCTTCATTCCACCACATCATTCCACACATCATTCCACACATAATTCCACACATCATTCCTAACCTCATTCCACAAAACATTCCACACATCATCCCACACATCATTCAAGGTATCATTACAATCCTCATTCCACACACCATTCCACGCATCATTCCCCACATCATTCCACACATCATTTCAAACATCCTTCCACACATCATTCCACACTTCATTCCACAAATCATTCCACACATAATTCGACATATCATTTAACAAACCATGCCACACAACGTTCCACACACCATTCCAAACATCATTCCACAACTCATTCCAGACATCATTCGTAACCTCATTCCAAACTACATTCCACACATCATTCCACCACATCATTCCACACATCATTCCACACATCATTCCACGCATCATTCCACACACCTTTCCACACATCATTCCACACATCATTCCATACACATTTCACACATCCTTCCACACATCATTCCACACTTCATTCCACACATCATTCCACACATAATTCGACATATCATTTAACAAACCATTCCACACAACGTTCCACACACCATTCCAAACATCATTCCACAACTCATTCCAGACATCATTCATAAGCTCATTCCAAACTGCATTCCACACATCATTCCACCACATCATTCCACACATCATTCCACACATAATTCCGCACATCATTCCAAACCTCATTCCACAAAACATTCCACACATCATCCCACACATCATTCAACGAATCATTACAATCCTCATTCCACACACAATTCCACACATCATTCCACACATCATTTGACACATCATTCCACGCATCATTCCACACACCATTCCACGCATCATTCCACGCATCATTCCACACATCATTCCACACATCATTCCACACATCATTCCACACATCATTCCTGCCATCATTTAAAAACATCATTCCACACATCATTCAGCACATCATTCCACACATCATTCCACACATCATTCCACACATCATTCCAAACATCATTCCAGACATCATTCCACACTGCATTCCAAAAATAATTCCACACATCATTACATACCTCATTCCACTCATTCCACAGATCATTCTACACTTCATTTCACCATCATTGCACAACTCATTCCACACGACATTAAACATCTCATTCCACACATCTTTCCACACATCATTACAAACCTCATTCCACACATCATTCCACACTTCATTCCACACATGATTCCACACATCATTCCACACCTCATTCCACACATCATTCCAAACCTCATTCCAAACTTCATTCCACACATTATTTCGCCACATCATTCCACACATCATTCCACACATAATTCCACACATCATTCCAAACCTCATTCCACACATCCTTCCACACATCATTCCACACCTCATTCCACACATCATTCCACACATCATTCGACATATCATTTAACAAACCATTCCACACAACGTTCCACACAACATTCCAAACATAATTCCACACATCATTCCAGAACTCATTCCACACATCATTCCTAAGCTCATTCCAAACTACATTCCACACATCATTCCACCACATCATTCCACACATCATTCCTCACATAATTCCACACATCATTCCAAACCTCATTCCACAAAACATTCCAAACATCATCCCACACATCATTCAACGCATCATTACAATCCTCATTCCACACACCATTCCACATATCATTCCACACATCATTCCACAAATCATTCCACGCATCATTTCACACATCCATCCACACATCATTCCACACTTCATTCCACACATCATTCCACACATAATTCGACATATCATTTAACAAACCATTCCACACATCATTCCTGCCATCATTTCACACATCATTCCACGCATCATTCCACACACCATTCCACGCATCATTCCACGCATCATTCCACACATCATTCCACACATCATTCCACACATCATTCCACACATCATTCCACACATCATTCCTGCCATCATTCAAAACATCATTCCACACATCATTCCACAACTCATTCCACACATCATTCCTAAGCTCATTCCAAACTACATTCCACACATCATTCTACCACATCATTCTACACATCATTCCACACATCATTCCACACATCCTTCCACACATCATTCCACACATCCTTCCACACATCATTCCACACTTCATTCCACGCATCATTCCACACATAATTCGACATATCATTGAACAAACCATTCCACACAACGTTCCACACACCATTCCAAACATCATTCCACACATTATTCCAAAACTCATTCCAGACATCATTCGTAACCTCATTCCAAACTACATTCCACACATCATTCCACCACATCATTCCACACATCATTCCACACATAATTCCACACATCATTCCAAACCTCATTCCACAAAACATTCCACACATCATCCCACACATCATTCAACGAATCATTACATTCCTCATTCCACACACCATTCTACACATCATTCCACGCATCATTTCACACATCATTCCACGCATCATTCCACACACCATTCCACGCATCATTCCACGCATCATTCCACACATCATTCCACACATCATTCAAAACATCATTCCACACATCATTCCACACATCATTCAAAACATCATTCCACATATCCTTCCACACATCATTCCACACCTCATTCCACACATCATTCTACACATCATTCGACATATCATTTAACAAATCTTCCACACAACGTTCCACACACCATTCCAAACATCATTCCACACACCATTCCACAACTCATTCCACACATCATTCCTAAGCTCATTCCAAACTACATTCCACTCTTCATTCCACCACATCATTCCACACATCATTCCACACATAATTCCACACATCATTCCTAACCTCATTCCACAAAACATTCCACACATCATCCCACACATCATTCAAGGTATCATTACAATCCTCATTCCACACACCATTCCACGCATCATTCCCCACATCATTCCACACATCATTTCAAACATCCTTCCACACATCATTCCACACTTCATTCCACAAATCATTCCACACATAATTCGACATATCATTTAACAAACCATGCCACACAACGTTCCACACACCATTCCAAACATCATTCCACAACTCATTCCAGACATCATTCGTAACCTCATTCCAAACTACATTCCACACATCATTCCACCACATCATTCCACACATCATTCCACACATCATTCCACGCATCATTCCACACACCTTTCCACACATCATTCCACACATCATTCCATACACATTTCACACATCCTTCCACACATCATTCCACACTTCATTCCACACATCATTCCACACATAATTCGACATATCATTTAACAAACCATTCCACACAACGTTCCACACACCATTCCAAACATCATTCCACAACTCATTCCAGACATCATTCATAACCTCATTCCAAACTACATTCCACACATCATTCCACCACATCATTCCACACATCATTCCACACATAATTCCGCACATCATTCCAAACCTCATTCCACAAAACATTCCACACATCATCCCACACATCATTCAACGAATCATTACAATCCTCATTCCACACACAATTCCACACATCATTCCACACATCATTTGACACATCATTCCACGCATCACTCCACACACCATTCCACGCATCATTCCACGCATCATTCCACACATCATTCCACACATCATTCCACACATCATTCCACACATCATTCCTGCCATCATTCAAAACATCATTCCACACATCATTCAACACATCATTCCACACATCATTCCACACATCATTCCACACATCATTCCAAACATCATTCCAGACATCATTCCACACTACATTCCAAAAATAATTCCACACATCATTACATACCTCATTCCACTCATTCCACAGATCATTCTACACTTCATTTCACCATCATTGCACAACTCATTCCACACGACATTAAACATCTCATTCCACACATCTTTCCACACATCATTACAAACCTCCTTCCACACATCATTCCACGCGTCATTCCACACATGATTCCACACATCATTCCACACCTCATTCCACACATCATTCCAAACCTCATTCCAAACTTCATTCCACACATTATTTCGCCACTTCATTCCACACATCATTCCACACATAATTCCACACATCATTCCAAACCTCATTCCACACATCCTTCCACACATCATTCCACACCTCATTCCACACATCATTCCACACATCATTCGACATATCATTTAACAAACCATTCCACACAACGTTCCACACAACATTCCAAACATAATTCCACACATCATTCCAGAACTCATTCCACACATCATTCCTAAGCTCATTCCAAACTACATTACACACATCATTCCACCACATCATTCCACACATCATTCCTCACATAATTCCACACATCATTCCAAACCTCATTCCACAAAACATTCCACACATCATCCCACACATCATTCAACGCATCATTACAATCCTCATTCCACACACCATTCCACATATCATTCCACACATCATTCCACAAATCATTCCACGCATCATTTCACACATCCATCCACACATCATTCCACACTTCATTCCACACATCATTCCACACATAATTCGACATATCATTTAACAAACCATTCCACACATCATTCCTGCCATCATTTCACACATCATTCCACGCATCATTCCACACACCATTCCACGCATCATTCCACGCATCATTCCACACATCATTCCACACATCATTCCACACATCATTCCACACATCATTCCACACATCATTCCTGCCATCATTCAAAACATCATTCCACACATCATTCCACACGTCATTCCACACATCATTCCACACATCATTCCAAACATCATTCCAGACATCATTACATACCTCATTCCACTCATTCCATAGATCATTCTACACTTCATTTCACATCATTGCACAACTCATTCCATGCGACATTAACCACCTCATTCCACACATCATTCCACACATCATTACAAACCCCATTCCACACCTCATTCCACACGTCATTCCACACATGATTCCACACATCATTCCACACCTCATTCCACACATCATTCCAAACCTCATTCCAAACTTCATTCCACACATCATTTCGCCACATCATTCCACACATCATTCCACACATAATTCCACACATCATTCCAAACCTCATTCCACAATTCATTCCACACATCATTCCACACCTCATTCCACACCTCATCCCACACATCATTCCACACATCATTCCACACATCATTCCACGCATCGTTCCACACATCATTCCACGCATCATTCCATAAATCATTCCACACATCATTACATACCTCTTTCCACTCAATCCACAGCTAATTCCACACTTCATTCCACCATCATTGCACAACTCATTCCAAACGACATTAACCACCTCATTCCACACATCATTCCACACATCATTACATACCTCATTCGATACATCATTCCAAACATCATTCCACACATCATTCCACACGTCTTTCCACACATCATTACAAACCTCCTTCCACACATCATTCCACACGTCATTCCACACATGATTCCACACATCATTCCACACCTCATTCCACACATCATTCCAAACCTCATTCCAAACTTCATTCCACACATCATTTCGACACTTCATTCCACACATCATTCCACACATAATTCCACACATCATTCCAAACCTCATTCCACACATCCTTCCACACATCATTCCACACCTCATTCCACACATTATTCCACACATCATTCGACATATCATTTAACAAACCATTCCACACAACGTTCCACACAACATTGCAAACATAATTCCACACATCATTCCAGAACTCATTCCACACATCATTCCTAAGCTCATTCCAAACTACATTCCACACATCATTCCACCACATCATTCCACACATCATTCCTCACATAATTCCACACATCATTCCAAACCTCATTCCACAAAACATTCCACACATCATCCCACACATCATTCAACGCATCATTACAATCCTCATTCCACACACCATTCCACACATCATTCCACACATCATTCCACACATCATTCCACGCATCATTTCACACATCCATCCACACATCATTCCACACTTCATTCCACACATCATTCCACACATAATTCGACATATCATTTAACAAACCATTCCACACAACGTTCCACACATCATTCCTGCCATAATTTCACACATCATTCCACGCATCATTCCACAAACCATTCCACGCATCATTCCACGCATCATTCCACACATCATTCCACACATCATTCCACACATCATTCCACACATCATTCCACACATCATCCCTGCCATCATTCAAAACATCATTCCACACATCATTCCACACGTCATTCCACACATCATTCCACACATCATTCCAAACATCATTCCAGACATCATTCCACACTTCATTCCACAAATCATTCCACACATCATTACATACCTCATTCCACTCATTCCACAGATCATTCTACACGTCATTTCACCATCATTGCACAACTCATTCCATACGACATTAACCACCTCATTCCACACATGTTTCCACACATCATTACAAACCTCATTCCACACCTCATTCCACACGTCATTCCACACAAGATTCCACACATCATTCCACACCTCATTCCACACATCATTCCAAACCTCATTCCAAACTTCATTCCACACATCATTTCGCCACATCATTCCACACATCATTCCACACATAATTCCACACATCATTCCAAACCTCATTCCACAATTCATTCCACACATCATTCCACACCTCATTCCACACCTCATCCCACACATCATTCCACACATCATTCCACACATCATTCCACGCATCATTCCACACATCATTCCACGCATCATTCCACAAATCATTCCACACATCATTACATACCTCTTTCCACTCAATCCACAGATAATTCCACACTTCATTCCACCATCATTGCACAACTCATTCCACACGACATTAACCACCTCATTCCACACATCATTCCACACATCATTACATACCTCATTCCACACATCATTGCAAACATCATTCCACACATCATTCCACACAACATTCCACACATCATTCCACACATCATTCCACACATCATTCTACACCTCATTCCACACATCATTCCAAACCTCATTCCAAACTTCATTCCACACATCATTCCACACATCATTCCTAACCTCATTCCACAAAACATTCCACACATCATCCCACACATCATTCAACATTTCATTAGAAACCTCATTTTAAACAACCTTCCACACACCATTCCACACCTCATTCCACACATCATTCCACACATCATTCCACACATCATTCCACATCTCATTTAACACATCATTCCAAACAACGTTCCACAAATCATTCCACACCTCATCCCACACATCATTCCACACATTATTGCACAACTCATTCCAGATATCATTCCACTACATCATTCCAGACATCATTCCAGACATCACTCCATGCATCATTCCACAACTCATTCCACCCGTCATTGCACACATCATTACAATCCTTATTCCACACACCATTCCACACATCATTCCACACATCATTCCACACATCATTCGACACATCCTTACACACATCATTCCACACCTCATTCCACACATCATTCCACACATCATTCGACATATCATTTAACAAACCATTCCACACAACGTTCCACACACCATTCCAAACATCATTCCACACATCATTCCACAACTCATTCCACACATCATTCGTAATCTCATTCCAATCTACATTCCACACATCATTCCACCACATCATTCCACACATCATTCCACACATAATTTCACACATCATTCCAAACCTCATTCCACAAAACATTCCAAACATCATCCCACACATCATACAACATATCATTACAATCCTCATTCCACACACCATTCCACACATCATTCCACACATCATTCCACACATCATTCCACGCATCATTCCACACACCATTCCAAGCATATTCCTCGCATCATTCCACACATCATTCCACACATCATTACACACATCATTCCACACATCATTCCACACATCATTCCAAACATCATTCCACACATCATTCCACACTTAATTCCAAAAATCATTCCACACATCATTACATACCTCATTCCACACATTCCAAAGATAATTCCACACTTCATTCCACCATCATTGCACAACTCATTCCACACGACATTAACCACCTCATTCCACACATCTTTCCACACATCATTACAACCCTCAATCCACACATCATTCCACACGTCATTCCACACATGATTCCACACATCATTCCACACCTCATTCCACACATCATTCCAAACCTCATTCCAAACTTCATTCCACACATCATTTTGCCACATCATTCCACACATCATTCAACACATAATTCCACACATCATTCCAAACCTCATTCCACAATTCATTTCACACATCATTCCACACCTCATTCCACACCTCATCCCACACATCATTCTACACATCATTCCACACATTATTCCACGCATCATTCCACACATCATTCCACATATCATTCCACAGTTCATTCCACACATCATTACATACCTCTTTCCACTCAATCCACAGATAATTCCACACTTCATTCCACCAGCATTGCACAACTCATTCCACACGACATTAACCACCTCATTCCACACATCTTTCCACACATCATTACAACCCTCAATCCACACATCATTCCACACGTCATTCCACACATGATTCCACACATCATTCCACACCTCATTCCACACATCATTCCAAACTCATTCCAAACTTCATTCCACACATCATTTTGCCACATCATTCCACGCATCATTCCACACATCATTCCACACATCATTACACACATCATTACACACATCATTACACACATCATTCCTGCCAACATTCAAAACTTCATTCCACACATCATTCCACACATCATTCCACACATCGTTCCACACATCATTCCAAACATCATTCCAGACATCATTCAACACTTCATTCCACAAATCATTCCACACATCATTACATACCTCATTCCACTCATTCCACAGATCACTCTACACATCATTTCACCATCATTGCACAACTCATTCCATAAGACATTAACCACCTCATTCCACACATCTTTCCACACATCATTACAAACCACATTCCACACATCATTCCACACGTCATTCCACACATGATTACACACATCATTCCACACCTCATTCCACACATCATTCCAAACCTCATTCCAAACTTCATTCCACACATTATTTCGCCACATCATTCCACACATCATTCCACACATAATTCCACACATCATTCCAAACCGCATTCCACAAATCATTCCACACATCATTCCACACCTCATTCCACACCTCATCCCACACATCATTCCACACCTCATTCCACACATCATTCCACAAATCATTCCACACATCATTCACACATCATTCCACAAATCATTCCACACATCATTACATACCTCTTACCACTCTATCCACAGATAATTCCACACTTCATTCCACCATCCTTGCACAACTCATTCCACACGACATTAACCACCTGATTCCACACATCATTCCAGACCTCATCCCACACATCATTCCATACATCATTCCACACATCATTCCACACAACATTCCACACATCATTCCACACTTCATTCCACACATCATTCCACAACTCATTCCAAACTTCAAGCCACACATCATTCCTAACCTCATTCCACAAAACATTCCACACATCATCCCACACATCATTCAACATTTCATTACAAACCTCATTTTAAACAACCTTCCACACACCATTCCACACCTCATTCCACACATCATTCCACACATCATTCCACACATCATTCCACATCTCATTTAACACATCATTCCAAACAACGTTCCACAAATCATTCCACACCTCATCCCACACATCATTCCACACATCATTAAACACATCATTCCACACATCATTCCACACCTCATTCCACACATCATTGCACAACTCATTCCAGATATCATTCCAACACATCATTCCAGACATCCTTCCAGACATCACTCCATGCATCATTCCACAACTCATTCCACCCGTCATTGCACACATCATTGCATATCATTTAACAAACCATTCCACACAACGTTCCACACACCATTCCAAACATCATTCCACACAACATTCCACAACTCATTCCACACATCACTCCTAACCTCTATCCAAACGACATTCCACACATCATTCCACCACATTATTTCACACATCATTCCACACATAATTCCACACATCATTCCAAACTTCATTCAACACAACATTCCACACATCATCCCACACATCATTCAACGTATCATTACAATCCTTATTCCACACAACATTCCACACATCATTCGACAGATCATTCCACACATCATTCCACGCATCATTCCATACACCATTCCACACATCATTCCACACATCATTCCACACATCATTCCACACATCATTCCACGCATCATTCTACACATCATTCCACGCATCATTCCACAAATCATTCCACACATCATAACATACCTCTTTCCACTCAATCCACAGATAATTCCACACTTCATTCCACCATCATTGCACAACTCATTACACACGACATTAAACACCTCATTCCACACATCATTCCACACATCATTACATACCTCATTCCACACATCATTCCAAACATCATTCCACACATCATTCCACACAACATTCCACACATCATTCCACACATCATTCCACACATCATTCTACACCTCATTCCACACATCATTCCAAACCTCATTCCAAACTTCATTCCACACATCATTCCACACATCATTCCTAACCTCATTCCACAAAACATTCCACACATCATCCCACACATCATTCAACATTTCATTACAAACCTCATTTTAAACAACCTTCCACACACCATTCCACATCTCATTCCACACATCATTCCACACATCATTCCACACATCATTCCACATCTCATTTAACACATCATTCCAAACAACGTTCCACAAATCATTCCACACCTCATCCCACACATCATTCCACACATCATTCCAAACATCATTCCACACCTCATTCCAAACCTCATTCCAAACTTCATTCCACACATCATTCCACACATCATTCCTAACCTCATTCCACAAAACATTCCACACATCATCCCACACATCATTCAACATTTCATTACAAACCTCATTTTAAACAACCTTCCACACACCATTCCACACCTCATTCCACACATCATTCCACACATCATTCCACACATCATTCCACATCTCATTTAACACATCATTCCAAACAACGTTCCACAAATCATTCCACACCTCATCCCACACATCATTCCACACATCATTGCACAACTCATTCCAGATATCATTCCACTACATCATTCCAGACACCATTCCAGACATCACTCCATGCATCATTCCACAACTCATTCCACCCGTCATTGCACACATCATTACAATCCTTATTCCACACACCATTCCACACATCATTCGACACATCATTCCACACATCATTCCACGCATCATTCCACACACCATTCCACACATCATTCCACACATCATGCCACACATCATTCCACACATCCTTACACACATCATTCCACACCTCATTCCACACATCATTCCACACATCATTCGACATATCATTTAACAAACCATTCCACACAACGTTCCACACACCATTCCAAACATCATTCCACACATCATTCCACAACTCATTCCACACATCATTCTTAATCTCATTCCAATCTACATTCCACACATCATTCCACCACATCATTCCACACATCATTTCACACATAATTTCACACATCATTCCAAAACTCATTCCACAAAACATTCCACACATCATCCCACACATCATTCAACATATCATTACAATCCTCATTCCACACACCATTCCACACATCATTCCACACATCATTCCACACATCATTCCACGCATCATTCCACACACCATTCCAAGCATCATTCCTCGCATCATTCCACACATCATTCCACACATCATTACACACATCATTCCACACATCATTCCACACATCATTCCTGACATCATTCAAAACATCATTCCACACATCATTCCACACATCATTCCACACATCATTCCAAACATCATTCCACACATCATTCCACACTTAATTCTATACATCATTCCACACATCATTACATACCTCATTCCACTCATTCCAAATATAATTCCACACTTCATTCCATCATCATTGCACAACTCATTCCACACGACATTAACCACCTCATTCCACACATCTTTCCACACATCATTACAACCCTCAATCCACACATCATTCCACACGTCATTCCACACATGATTCCACACATCATTCCACACCTCATTCCACACATCATTCCAAACCTCATTCCAAACTTCATTCCACACATCATTTTGCCACATCATTCCACACATCATTCAACACATAATTCCACACATCATTCCAAACCTCATTCCACAAATCATTCCACACATCATTCCACACCTCATTCCACACCTCATCCCACACATCATACTACACATCATTCCACACATCATTCCACGCATCATTCCACACATCATTCCACATATCATTCCACAGTTCATTCCACACATCATTACATACCTCTTTCCACTCAATCCACAGATAATTCCACACTTCATTCCACCATCATTGCACAACTCATTCCACACGACATTAACCACCTCATTCCACACATCTTTCCACACATCATTACAACCCTCAATCCACACATCATTCCACACGTCATTCCACACATGATTCCACACATCATTCCACACCTCATTCCACACATCATTCCAAACTCATTCCAAACTTCATTCCACACATCATTTTGCCACATCATTCCACGCATCATTCCACACATCATTCCACACATCATTCCACACATCATTACACACATCATTACACACATCATTCCTGCCAACATTCAAAACTTCATTCCACACATCATTCCACACATCATTCCACACATCATTCCAAACATCATTCCAGACATCATTCCACACTTCATTCCACAAATCATTCCACACATCATTACATACCTCATTCCACTCATTCCACAGATCACTCTACACTTCATTTCACCATCATTCCACAACTCATTCCATACGACATTAACCACCTCATTCCACACATCTTTCCACACATCATTACAAACCACATTCCACACATCATTCCACACGTCATTCCACACATGATTCCACACATCATTCCACACCTCATTCCTCACATCATTCCAAACCTCATTCCAAACTTCATTCCACACATTTTTTCGCCACATCATTCCACACATCATTCCACACATAATTCCACACCTCATCCCACACATCATTCCACACATCATTCCACACATCATTCCACGCATCATTCCACACATCATTCACACATCATTCCACAAATCATTCCACACATCATTACATACATCTTACCACACAATCCACAGATAATTCCACACTTCATTCCACCATCCTTGCACAACACATTCCACACGACATTAACCACCTCATTCCACACATCATTCCACACCTCATCCCACACATCATTCCATACATCATTCCACACATCATTCCACACAACATTCCACACATCATTCCACACATCATTCCACACATCATTCCAAACCTCATTCCAAACTTCATTCCACACATCATTCCTAACCTCATTCCACAAAACATTCCACACATCATCCCACACATCATTCAGCATTTCATTACAAACCTCATTTTAAACAACCTTCCACACACCATTCCACACCTCATTCCACACATCATTCCACACATCATTCCACACATCATTCCACATCTCCTTTAACACATCATTCCAAACAACGTTCCACAAATCATTCCACACCTCATCCCACACATCATTCCACACATCATTCCACACATCATTCCACACATCATTCCACACATCCTTCCACACATCATTGCACAACTCATTCCAGATATCATTCCACCACATCATTCCAGACATCCTTCCAGACATCACTCCATGCATCATTCCACAACTCATTCCACCCGTCATTGCACACATCATTTCATATCATTTAACAAACCATTCCACACAACGTTCCACACACCATTCCAAACATCATTCCACACAACATTCCACAACTCATTCCACACATCATTCCTAACCTCATTCCAAACGACATTCCACACATCATTCCACCACATCATTCCACACATCATTCCACACATAATTCCACACATCATTCCAAACTTCATTCAACACAACATTCCACACATCATCCCACACATCATTCAACGTATCATTACAATCCTTATTCCACACACCATTCCACACATCATTCGACACATCATTCCACACATCATTCCACGCATCATTCCATACACCATTCCACACATCATTCCACACATCATTCCACACATCATTCCACACATCATTCCACGCATCATTCCACACATCATTCCACGCATCTTTCCACAAATCATTCCACACATCATTACATACCTCTTTCCACTCAATCCACAGATAATTCCACACTTCATTCCACCATCATTGCACAACTCATTCCACACGACATTAACCACCTCATTCCACACATCATTCCACACGTCATTACATACCTCATTCCACACATCATTCCAAACATCATTCCACACATCATTCCACACAACATTCCACACATCATTCCACACATCATTCCACACATCATTCTACACCTCATTCCACACATCATTCCAAACCTCATTCCAAACTTCATTCCACACATCATTCCACACATCATTCCACACGTCATTCCACACATCCTTACACACATCATTCCACACCTCATTCCACACATCATTCCACACATCATTCGACATATCATTTAACAAACCATTCCACACAACGTTACACACACCATTCCAAACATCATTCCACACATCATTCTTAATCTCATTCCAATCTACATTCCACACATCATTCCACCACATCATTCCACACATCATTTCACACATAATTTCACACATCATTCCAAACTTCATTTCACAAAACATTCCACACATCATCCCACACATCATTCAACATATCATTACAATCCTCATTCCACACACCATTCCACACATCATTCCACACATCATTCCACACATCATTCCACGCATCATTCCACACACCATTCCAAGCATCATTCCTCGCATCATTCCACACATCATTCCACACATCATTACACACATCATTCCACACATCATTCCACACATCATTCCTGACATCATTCAAAACATCATTCCACACATCATTCCACACATCATTCCACACATCATTCCAAACATCATTCCACACATCATTCCACACTTAATTCCAAAAATCATTCCACACATCATTACATACCTCATTCCACTCATTCCAAAGATAATTCCACACTTCATTCCACCATCATTGCACAAATCATTCCACACGACATTAACCACCTCATTCCACACATCTTTCCACACATCATTACAACCCTCAATCCACACATCATTCCACACGTCATTCCACACATGATTCCACACATCATTCCACACCTCATTCCACACATCATTCCAAACCTCATTCCAAACTTCATTCCACACATCATTTTGCCACATCATTCCACACATCATTCAACACATAATTCCACACATCATTCCAAACCTCATTCCACAAATCATTCCACACATCATTGCACACCTCATTCCACACCTCATCCCACACATCATGCTACACATCATTCCACACATCATTCCACGCATCATTCCACACATCATTCCACATATCATTCCACAATTCATTCCACACATCATTACATACCTCTTTCCACTCAATCCACAGATAATTCCACACTTCATTCCACCATCATTGCACAACTCATTCCACACGACATTAACCACCTCATTCCACACATCTTTCCACACATCATTACAACCCTCAATCCACACATCATTCCACACGTCATTCCACACATGATTCCACACATCATTCCACACCTCTATTCCACATATCATTCCAAACTCATTCCAAACTTCATTCCACACATCATTTTGCCACATCATTCCACGCATCATTCCACACATCATTCCACACATCATTCCACACATCATTACACACATCATTCCACACATCATTCCTGCTATCATTCAAAACTTCATTCCACACATCATTCCACACACCATTCCACACATCATTCCACACATCATTCCAAACATCATTCCAGACATCATTCCACACTTCATTCCACAAATCATTCCACACATCATTACATACCTCATTCCACTCATTCCACAGATCACTCTACACTTCATTTCACCATCATTGCACAACTCATTCAATACGACATTAACCACCTCATTCCACACATCTTTCCACACATCATTACAAACCACATTCCACACATTATTCCACACGTCATTCCACACATGATACCACACATCATTCCACACCTCATTCCACACATCATTCCAAACCTCATTCCAAACTTCATTCCACACATTATTTCGCCACATCATTCCACACATCATTCCACACATAATTCCACACATCATTCCAAACCGCATTCCACAAATCATTCCACACATCCTTCCACACCTCATTCCACACCTCATCCCGCACATCATTCCACACATCATTCCACACATCATTCCACGCATCATTCCACACATCATTCACACATCATTCCACAAATCATTCCACACATCATTACATACCTCTTACCACTCAATCCACAGATAATTCCACACTTCATTCCACCATCCTTGCACAACTCATTCCACACGACATTAACCACCTCATTCCACACATCATTCCACACCTCATCCCACACATCATTCCATACATCATTCCACACATCATTCCACACAACATTCCACACATCATTCCACACATCATTCCACACATCATTCCACACATCATTCCAAACTTCATTCCACACATCATTCCACACATCATTCCTAACCTCATTCCACAAAACATTCCACACATCATCCCACACATCATTCAACATTTCATTACAAACCTCATTTTAAACAACCTTCCACACACCATTCCACACCTCATTCCACACATCATTCCACACATCATTCCACACATCATTCCACATCTCATTTAACACATCATTCCAAACAACGTTCCAAAAATCATTCCACACCTCATCCCACACATCATTCCACACATCATTTCACAACTCATTCCAGATATCATTCCACAACATCATTCCAGATATCATTCCAGACATCACTCCATGCATCATTCCACAACTCATTCCACCCGTCATTGCACACATCATTACAATCCTTATTCCACACACCATTTCACACATCATTCGACGCATCATTCCACACATCATTCCACGCATCATTCCACACACCATTCCACACATCATTCCACACATCATTCCACACGTCATTCCACACATCCTTACACACATCATTCCACACCTCATTCCACACATCATTCCACACATCATTCGACATATCATTTAACAAACCATTCCACACAACGTTACACACACCATTCCAAACATCATTCCACACATCATTCTTAATCTCATTCCAATCTACATTCCACACATCATTCCACCACATCATTCCACACATCATTTCACACATAATTTCACACATCATTCCAAACTTCATTCCACAAAACATTCCACACATCATCCCACACATCATTCAACATATCATTACAATCCTCATTCCACACACCATTCCACACATCATTCCACACATCATTCCACACATCATTCCACGCATCATTCCGCACACCATTCCAAGCATCATTCCTCGCATCATTCCACACATCATTCCACACATCATTACACACATCATTCCACACATCATTCCACACATCATTCCTGACATCATTCAAAACATCATTCCACACATCATTCCACACATCATTCCACACATCATTCCAAACATCATTCCACACATCATTCCACACATCATTCCAAACCTCATTCCAAACTTCATTCCACACATCATTCCTAACCTCATTCCACAAAACATTCCACACATCATCCCACACATCATTCAGCATTTCATTACAAACCTCATTTTAAACAACCTTCCACACACCATTCCACACCTCATTCCACACATCATTCCACACATCATTCCACACATCATTCCACATCTCCTTTAACACATCATTCCAAACAACGTTCCACAAATCATTCCACACCTCATCCCACACATCATTCCACACATCATTCCACACATCATTCCACACATCATTCCACACATCCTTCCACACATCATTGCACAACTCATTCCAGATATCATTCCACCACATCATTCCAGACATCCTTCCAGACATCACTCCATGCATCATTCCACAACTCATTCCACCCGTCATTGCACACATCATTTCATATCATTTAACAAACCATTCCACACAACGTTCCACACACCATTCCAAACATCATTCCACACAACATTCCACAACTCATTCCACACATCATTCCTAACCTCATTCCAAACGACATTCCACACATCATTCCACCACATCATTCCACACATCATTCCACACATAATTCCACACATCATTCCAAACTTCATTCAACACAACATTCCACACATCATCCCACACATCATTCAACGTATCATTACAATCCTTATTCCACACACCATTCCACACATCATTCGACACATCATTCCACACATCATTCCACGCATCATTCCATACACCATTCCACACATCATTCCACACATCATTCCACACATCATTCCACACATCATTCCACGCATCATTCCACACATCATTCCACGCATCTTTCCACAAATCATTCCACACATCATTACATACCTCTTTCCACTCAATCCACAGATAATTCCACACTTCATTCCACCATCATTGCACAACTCATTCCACACGACATTAACCACCTCATTCCACACATCATTCCACACGTCATTACATACCTCATTCCACACATCATTCCAAACATCATTCCACACATCATTCCACACAACATTCCACACATCATTCCACACATCATTCCACACATCATTCTACACCTCATTCCACACATCATTCCAAACCTCATTCCAAACTTCATTCCACACATCATTCCACACATCATTCCACACGTCATTCCACACATCCTTACACACATCATTCCACACCTCATTCCACACATCATTCCACACATCATTCGACATATCATTTAACAAACCATTCCACACAACGTTACACACACCATTCCAAACATCATTCCACACATCATTCTTAATCTCATTCCAATCTACATTCCACACATCATTCCACCACATCATTCCACACATCATTTCACACATAATTTCACACATCATTCCAAACTTCATTCCACAAAACATTCCACACATCATCCCACACATCATTCAACATATCATTACAATCCTCATTCCACACACCATTCCACACATCATTCCACACATCATTCCACACATCATTCCACGCATCATTCCACACACCATTCCAAGCATCATTCCTCGCATCATTCCACACATCATTCCACACATCATTACACACATCATTCCACACATCATTCCACACATCATTCCTGACATCATTCAAAACATCATTCCACACATCATTCCACACATCATTCCACACATCATTCCAAACATCATTCCACACATCATTCCACACTTAATTCCAAAAATCATTCCACACATCATTACATACCTCATTCCACTCATTCCAAAGATAATTCCACACTTCATTCCACCATCATTGCACAAATCATTCCACACGACATTAACCACCTCATTCCACACATCTTTCCACACATCATTACAACCCTCAATCCACACATCATTCCACACGTCATTCCACACATGATTCCACACATCATTCCACACCTCATTCCACACATCATTCCAAACCTCATTCCAAACTTCATTCCACACATCATTTTGCCACATCATTCCACACATCATTCAACACATAATTCCACACATCATTCCAAACCTCATTCCACAAATCATTCCACACATCATTGCACACCTCATTCCACACCTCATCCCACACATCATGCTACACATCATTCCACACATCATTCCACGCATCATTCCACACATCATTCCACATATCATTCCACAATTCATTCCACACATCATTACATACCTCTTTCCACTCAATCCACAGATAATTCCACACTTCATTCCACCATCATTGCACAACTCATTCCACACGACATTAACCACCTCATTCCACACATCTTTCCACACATCATTACAACCCTCAATCCACACATCATTCCACACGTCATTCCACACATGATTCCACACATCATTCCACACCTCTATTCCACATATCATTCCAAACTCATTCCAAACTTCATTCCACACATCATTTTGCCACATCATTCCACGCATCATTCCACACATCATTCCACACATCATTCCACACATCATTACACACATCATTCCACACATCATTCCTGCTATCATTCAAAACTTCATTCCACACATCATTCCACACACCATTCCACACATCATTCCACACATCATTCCAAACATCATTCCAGACATCATTCCACACTTCATTCCACAAATCATTCCACACATCATTACATACCTCATTCCACTCATTCCACAGATCACTCTACACTTCATTTCACCATCATTGCACAACTCATTCAATACGACATTAACCACCTCATTCCACACATCTTTCCACACATCATTACAAACCACATTCCACACATCATTCCACACGTCATTCCACACATGATACCACACATCATTCCACACCTCATTCCACACATCATTCCAAACCTCATTCCAAACTTCATTCCACACATTATTTCGCCACATCATTCCACACATCATTCCACACATAATTCCAAACATCATTCCACACATCATTCCACACTTAATTCCAAAAATCATTCCACACATCATTACATACCTCATTCCACTCATTCCAAAGATAATTCCACACTTCATTCCACCATCATTGCACAAATCATTCCACGCGACATTAACCACCTCATTCCACACATCTTTCCACACATCATTACAACCCTCAATCCACACATCATTCCACACGTCATTCCACACATGATTCCACACATCATTCCACACCTCATTCCACACATCATTCCAAACCTCATTCCAAACTTCATTCCACACATCATTTTGCCACATCATTCCACACATCATTCAACACATAATTCCACACATCATTCCAAACCTCATTCCACAAATCATTCCACACATCATTGCACACCTCATTCCACACCTCATCCCACACATCATGCTACACATCATTCCACACATCATTCCACGCATCATTCCACACATCATTCCACATATCATTCCACAATTCATTCCACACATCATTACATACCTCTTTCCACTCAATCCACAGATAATTCCACACTTCATTCCACCATCATTGCACAACTCATTCCACACGACATTAACCACCTCATTCCACACATCTTTCCACACATCATTACAACCCTCAATCCACACATCATTCCACACGTCATTCCACACATGATTCCACACATCATTCCACACCTCTATTCCACATATCATTCCAAACTCATTCCAAACTTCATTCCACACATCATTTTGCCACATCATTCCACGCATCATTCCACACATCATTCCACACATCATTCCACACATCATTACACACATCATTCCACACATCATTCCTGCTATCATTCAAAACTTCATTCCACACATCATTCCACACACCATTCCACACATCATTCCACACATCATTCCAAACATCATTCCAGACATCATTCCACACTTCATTCCACAAATCATTCCACACATCATTACATACCTCATTCCACTCATTCCACAGATCACTCTACACTTCATTTCACCATCATTGCACAACTCATTCAATACGACATTAACCACCTCATTCCACACATCTTTCCACACATCATTACAAACCACATTCCACACATCATTCCACACGTCATTCCACACATGATACCACACATCATTCCACACCTCATTCCACACATCATTCCAAACCTCATTCCAAACTTCATTCCACACATTATTTCGCCACATCATTCCACACATCATTCCACACATAATTCCACACATCATTCCAAACCGCATTCCACAAATCATTCCACACATCCTTCCACACCTCATTCCACACCTCATCCCGCACATCATTCCACACATCATTCCACACATCATTCCACGCATCATTCCACACATCATTCACACATCATTCCACAAATCATTCCACACATCATTACATACCTCTTACCACTCAATCCACAGATAATTCCACACTTCATTCCACCATCCTTGCACAACTCATTCCACACGACATTAACCACCTCATTCCACACATCATTCCACACCTCATCCCACACATCATTCCATACATCATTCCACACATCATTCCACACAACATTCCACACATCATTCCACACATCATTCCACACATCATTCCACACATCATTCCAAACTTCATTCCACACATCATTCCACACATCATTCCTAACCTCATTCCACAAAACATTCCACACATCATCCCACACATCATTCAACATTTCATTACAAATCTCATTTTAAACAACCTTCCACACACCATTCCACACCTCATTCCACACATCATTCCACACATCATTCCACACATCATTCCACATCTCCTTTAACACATCATTCCAAACAACGTTCCACAAATCATTCCACACCTCATCCCACACATCATTCCACACATCATTCCACACATCATTCCACACATCATTCCACACCTCTTTCCACACATCATTGCACAACTCATTCCAGATATCATTCCACCACATCATTCCAGACATCCTTCCAGACATCACTCCATGCATCATTCCACAACTCATTCCACCCGTCATTGCACACATCATTGCATATCATTTAACAAACCATTCCACACAACGTTCCACACACCATTCCAAACATCATTCCACACATCATTCCACAACTCATTCCACACATCATTCCTAACCTCATTCCACACATCATTCCAAACCTCATTCCACAAAACATTCCACACTTCATCCCACACATCGTTCAACGTATCATTACAAACCTCATCTCCACACACCATTCCACACATCATTCCACACATCATTCCACACATCATTCCACACACATTCCACACATCATTCCACACATCATTACTGCCATCATTCAAAACATCATTCCACACTTCATTCCACACATCATTCCACACATCATTCCACACATCATTCCAAACATCATTCCACACATCATTCCACACTTCATTCCAAAAATCATTCCACACATCATTACAAACCTCATTCCACTCATTTCACAGATAATTCCACACTTCATACCACCTTCATTGCACAACTCATTCCACACGACATTAACCACCTCATTCCACACATCTTTCCACACATCATTACAACCCTCAATCCACACATCATTCCACACGTCATTTCACACATGATTCCACACATCATTCCACACATCATTCCACACATCATTCCAAACTCATTCCAAACTTCATTCCACACAACATTTTTCCACATCATTCCACACATCATTCCAAACATAATTCCACACATCATTCCAAACCTCATTCCACAAATAATTCCACACATCATTCCACACCTCTTTCCACACCTCATCCCACACATCATACCACACAGCATTCCACACATCATTCCTCGCATCATTCCACACATCATTCCACACGTCATTCCACAAATCATTCCACACATCATTACATACCTCATTCCACTCATTCCACAGATCATTCCACACTTCATTCCACCATCATTGCACAACCCATTCCACACGACGTTAACCACCTCATTCCACACATCATTCCACACATCATTACAAACCTCATTCCACACATCATTCCACACGTCATTCCACATATGATTCCACACATCATTCCACACCTCATTCAACACATCATTCCAAACCTCATTCCAAACTTCATTCCACACATCATTTCGCCACATCATTCCGCACATCATTCCACAGATAATTCCACACATCATTCCAAACCACATTCCACAAAGAATTCCACACCTCATTCCACACCTCATTCCTCAACTCATCCCACACATCATTCCACACATCATTCCACACATCATTACACGCAACATTCCACAACTCATTCCGCCCGTCATTTCACACATCATTGCACACATCATTCCACACTTCATTCCACAAATCATTCCACACATCATTACATACCTCATTCCACTCATTCCACAGATCTTTCCACACTTCGTTCCACCATCATTGCACAACTCATTCCACAAGACATTAACCACCTCATTCCACACATCATTCCACACATCATTACAAACCTCATTCCACACATCATTCCATACATCATTCCACACATCATTCCACATCACATTCCACACATCATTCCAAACCTCATTCCAAACTTCATTCCACACATCATTCCACACATCATTCCAAACCTCATTCCACAAAAAATTCCACACATCATCCCACATATCAATCAACATTTCATTACAAACCTCATTCCACACATCCTTCCAGACACCATTCCACACCACATTCCACACATCATTCCACACATAATCGACATATCATTTAACAAACCATTCCACACAACGTTCCACACACCATTCCAAACATCATTCCACACATCATTCCACAACTCATTCCACACATCATTCCAAACCTCATTCCAAACTACATTCCACACATCATTCCACCACATCATTGCACACATCATTCCACACATAATTCCACACATCATTCCAACCCTCATTCCACAAAACATTCCACACATCATCCCACACATGATTCAACGTATCATTACAATCCTCATTCCACACACCATTCCACACATCATTCCACACATCATTCCACACATCATTTCACGCATCATTCCACACACCATTCCACACATCATTCAACACCTCATTCCTCACATCATTCCACACATCCTTTGGTGCATTAGTGTTTTCTCAGAAGAATCACTCAACACTCAGAGTCGGTTCCAATGCTGATGCGGCTTTTATTACGCTCAGCGGGAGGAAAAACTCAGGACCATATCCAGGTGTCTCTCCACCGAACAAAGGGTTACATGCCCCTTTATATGTTTCACAACAGTTACGAAACAGTTTACTACAGCTGCACAGCCCATCACGGCTGGACACAAGCCAATCACAACGATTATAGATTACATATAGGTTATTTTAACCCAATAGAATTCCCCTAGTATCCAGGGAACCATATGTTCGGTTATTGTCAGCTTGGGCTGATCGATGACTTTATAGGTTCTCTCCCTAGTTCTTTCATCTGGGTGAAATAATTGGTTTATAACCTTGTTTACAGGAGATGGTTTCCCTCTTATCTTTCTTCCTGGGGAATTAATTGGTTTATGTCCTTGTTCACAGGAGATGGTTTCCTTCTTATCTCTGTCTTCCCGCATCCCAGGCATTCCTGCAGTGGGCCTCACAGGGTTATTGCTTGGCCATTGAACGTTCAAAAGTTCACAGCTTGACTGCCTGATTTCCCATCATGCCTGGGCAGCCATTTTATGTGTGTGTCCACTTTAAACTTATATGCGTTTAGATATATCTAGCAGGTGCCTAATGCCTAGTATTCTCGTATATTCTATAGGTGCCTACCTCCTACAACAACTCCCCCTTTCAGTAAAGGGACTAGTCGTAGTCCCCTTTTAACCGACCATTCGACCTTTATTAGATTTTGTGCACGGCCCGGTACTCCCTGCCTCAACGTGCTGGCCAGTCACGCGGTTTCAGGAGTCCCGGTTGCTTAAATCGAATTGACAAAGACCAAATCCTCTTGCCCCCTTATAAAACAGGCTTGTTTAGTATCCGGGGAACGGTGATTTGTCCGTCTTCGTTGTGTGTGGTGTCTGCATTCCTGGCAGGCCATTACGCCCCATGTTATTGCTAAGATCAATTGTATCCCGACCAGTATATGTGAAATTATTCGAATCCGTGGGTGGATGTTCTCATTTATTCCCCAGTCGCAGAACTTTCTCCACCAACTCTGACTTTGTAAGTCTACCTCGGTATCTTCTTCCAGTACTTTGATTTTAGGTTGTAGTTGGTGGTAGATCTTTACGGATTGACCCACTCTGAGCCTCAACTCTCGTAATACTTCGGTTAGATGTGGGATAAGGACCTTATCTGGTTCATCATAAGCCTGTAAATGATCATGGAGCTGATCGATTACCTCAATAACTTCGGGCTTCCGGCGCCTAATCTGGGTGATATGCACTTGCCCGATCGCGACAGGTCGTAGTGGTGTAAAGCAAAAGTTTGGCTGTGGTATAGGGCACTGCAGGTCATTATACTGGAATGAACGCTCAGTAGTAGAGACACAGTATCTTCCCTTCCCTCCGTAGCCTGCCCTCGCGAAGTGCATGTGTGCGGGCACTATTTCTAGTACACACCCGTCGGTTCGGTTAAACCCGCACTCGTCTCGCTCCCCTCTGCCCACCGGGTGAGGGCATACTGTGATTTCCCCCTTTTGCTTGCAATCTGCTAGGGAAATCCCGGTAAGTATGTGGTTTCGACGAACGGCAGAGGTGGTGGTCAGGTAGTAGCGTATGGAGACATTTTCCCGTATTACACCGATATTCTCTCGTTTGTATTGGGGGAACGGCCCTGAGTCCGGCGTGGCTATAGTGATCATCAGGACTATCCCTATCCCGGTAGTCCTACCCATCTGGCAGTCTGGAATTGCTGGGTATACTCTGGTCAGTCCCTTCAGAGTACAATTATCCAGTGTCCCCCTTTGGTTAGCCAACTGAGCTAAATGTGAAACTGTCTATCCAATCGGGTACTTCCCCGCGTTGGATCTGGTCGAGATTGTGGCGGATCTGTCCCACCATCCACAGACCATAAGCGTGACAGAGTTGCCCCTGTCTTTGCTTTCCCTGTAGCTTCCTGTTCTCTATCAATGAGGTGATTGATGGTTCTGGCGTGAGCTTCCAGGACTGATATGCCATCCAGCTGGATTTTGGCACCCTCCTTTCCTAGGTTGGCTTGATATTCCTGGTTTTGCTCCACCCTCTCCAATAACCCCTTCATCACCCCTCCATGCTGTTCCACCCTCTCACTTAATCCTTGTATGTCTATCGAGTTCACTACGGAGGTCCCTGTATTGAAAACGGTAGCAACGTCATTAACTATTTCCCTCTTCATCCTGGGGGCTAACCCCTGTCCCCGCAACCTCCTGGCACCCATTGCATCGGCAGCCTGCTGCATTACAACTTTACTAAATACATTGTACATCTTCCTTGACTGTTCTGTACAGTATTCCGTCATCTGGATGCCTGAAATATTGATCAGAACAGGCACCATTTCATGTTTAACATTATCATACAACAGTTCCCCCTCGTTGTACATTACAATCCCATTCTCTGGTCCCTTCGTAGTTATGGGGCAAGGCAGTTCCTCGGGCACTGCAGTGATTCTTATGGGGCGCGGTGTCGGAGGGTGTGAGAAACATACATCCAATGATATTGCAGCCGCCCCCGCCTCCTCGTAATACCCACACAGCCCCATTCCCTTCTTGCGGATGACTGATTGCTGGGATTGTCCCGGAGGCGCGCAATTTATGCCGAAAGTACATTCATCAGGCCCTTTGACATCCCTCCGTTTAATGCATCTGCTCCTTATACCCGTGGAGCACTGTACACATACTCTTATTCTTATTAGGATTCTTATTAGGATTCACTTGTAACCATGCATTAAAATAAGTCCTGTCCTTGCTCCAGTCCTTGGCTGCTGGGATGCACATTCCTTCCGTTAAATTAAACACGACTCCATAGTTCAGGTAGTTGTTTATTTCCAGCGTGCTCTGCTGTCCGTCGGTATTGCCCAGGGTACGTGCATGTCGCAGGGCTATCCATATTACGAGTAGCGCCTTTCGTATTCCCATTCCGGTAAGTATTATCTGTAATTTTAAACAGACGGCCTGGTCGTCACCAGGGGTTAAGTTTTTTGCTCTACGAGTGTCCCTGTCACCCTGCAAAATCAGAAGCACAAGGTTATAATCGAACCATTTCGAGCTGAATCTGTAGGGCGTGCGCCCATGTCTTTACCCACTTAAATATTACCCAAACTTCTATGACCAAGGCCAAAGCTATTCCTCCAAACATCGCTGTCTGCTTTACCGTTAGGTTGGGTTTGTGGACTACACCTACCCACCGTGGGGTACATTGGCTCTATTGCCAGAGGTGATGGTGCTATGGCTGCGCACTGCACTATCCGTCAAGTCCCGTTATCTCTTCCAGCCTGTTTATATTAGCTTTTAACTCTTCAATTTGTTTTATTGAATATTTATTTCTTTATTGTATCAGGCAAGTATTATTACATAAGCTAATTCTGTTTTTATTTTTGTTTCCTCTGTTAGGTGAGTCTTTTTTTTTCCTATTAAGAAATCCAAATTAATAATGTTCAGTTTAAAACGGCTATCAATGGAAAGTGTTAACTCCTTTCCAGGTTTGTAAGAAGACCTGATGTCATTACGTGACTTCACGTAATCATCTGAAAAAAAAGTCTTTGTGCCTTCAAAACTGGCTTCGAAATTAGGAATCCGTTAAAAACAGCATAAATCATTAGAGTAAACTCCAATGTTTTCTTAACTTCTAATTCAAGTACTTCCCAAATATTTTTTTTTTAAATTGTTTTAAAACAAGACCACACATACAATAGCAATTTTGTTTACTGAAATTCAATTCTGTTTTTTTTTTCTTTCTCTCTTTCTCCTCGTTATCTTCAAAACCCTCCTGCTTGTTTAGACTGTTCGGGACATTTTTGATAAACACTGTCCATTTTGGAAATCTTTTCAAACTGCACTGAAACCTTTTCATAATTTGAAATTCGAATCCATGTAGAGTGTTTTTTACTTATTCCAATTTTTTTTTCCCTTCTAATTAAACCAATATCTTTTTCACAGCAAACATCAACTAGTATTTAGTAAGTTATGTCTTTTTCCATTTAGTCCGTTACATCTTTTTTTTCTTTCTTCAAATTAGGTTTTGTATTTTACACGGAGGGTTCGTAACTCCATAAAGTTGTTAATTTAAAATCATTTGTTTACTTTCAAAGTGGCGTCTTTATCTTTTTCTTTTTTTTCATAACTGGAATGGAGTCCAGCTTTGAGAGTTTGAGGGCTGCCTTTCCTGTTCTCAAAATGCTCCAGTTTCAAAGTCGTTACTAAAGCTTGCTGTTTTTTAACATTTTCCAAAAGTTCCTTTTACACCTTCGCAGAAGCTCGCCACTCGCCCAGGAGTTTGAACTGATCAGATTTAATTTAATCTTTTTCTTTTTTTTTATCCACCTCAGTATTTCCTGTGCCTTCTCTGAATATATCAAAATCCCAATTCAAACTTTGTAATTTCAATCTTTATTTAAAATTTTTTTTTTTAGAAGATCTTTTTTTTTAAAGCATTCTTTATCTCATTCCGAGACTAAATTTATGTATTTCAACCTAATCAATCATTGCATGTTTTCTTTCGGTAAGTAAGTGACCGTGTCAAATAAATATTTTGCTCAACAAATCTATCCTTTATTTGTTTATTTTCCCAGCTCCGTAACTTATCATCCGAATAAATCCACACCTGCGTTTCTAACTTAAATGTCTTAAAACTTCCCACATACAGGACAACATTACAAAGGGTTAAAAAAAGACTTTCACTCTGTTTCGAAAATAAACAGACACTTGCATTCCTCTTCCTAGTTTTATCTAAATAATTCCTCACATAACTAGTTCCTGAGGATTCCACCCTGCTTTAATCATTTTTTCAATTAGCTTCTTTTGTTTTTCCGCCAGGTGGCGGGTAAGCGATCCTTCTGGTCCCCACTCGAGTTTACTTGTTTTCATGGCCATTCCTGGGTAGGACTAGTACCGTTAGGAATCTACTCTCAGAGGTTCGCTTTCTTTCTAGCGCGATTTGTAGTAAACTCTCTCTTGGCTACTGTCAGGTCACAAGTTCTGCTGTTGCACAAACTTATACAATTCTTAAAAACGCGTTTAAGCAATTCCCGCAGAGCTCTACGTATCCTTAACGATTACCTACCACCGCTCAACCCGTTGGTCCGACCCTGTTCACAGGTTTGGATTCCGTTAGCCGCTGTACACCGCTTGGTTCGACCTCGTGGTATTTCAAATTACACTACTGGGTCCAGAAGATGTCTCTCGGTATCACGATCCCACGGTCTAAATGTGTTCCCTAAGCCTACTTGGTTCCTGGCCGTCACGTGGGACAAAAGTCATCTTAATTCAGGCTCAGGCTAGGCGTTTGAGATATTAGACCGTCTCCTCATGTCGATCAACCAGCTTCCACCTTCCGCACCCTTTATACTTAAACATTGTTTTTTATACTCACCCGGGTTTTTTCCAAGGGCGTCCAGCGACTCCGGGAAATACCGTCGACTACGCCATTGTTAGCATTAGTGTTTTCTCAGAAGAATCACCCAACACTCAGAGTCGGTTCCAATGCTGATGCGGCTTTTATTACGCTCAGGGAGGAAAAACTCAGGACCGTATCCAGGTTTCTCTCCACCGAACAAAGGGTTACATGCACCTTTATATGTTTCACAACAGTTACAAAACAGTTTACTACAGCTACACAGCCCATCACGGCTGGACACAAGCCAATCACAACGGTTATAGATTACATATAGGTTCTTTTAACCCAATATAATTCCCCTAGTATCCAGGGAACCATATGTTCGGTTATTGTCAGCTTGGGCTGATCGATGACTTTATAGGTTCTCTCCCTAGTTCTTTCATCTGGGAGAAATAATTGGTATATAACCTTGTTTACAGGAGATGGTTTCCTTCTTATCTCTGTCTTCCCGCATCCCAGGCATTCCTACAGTGGGCCTCACAGGGTTAATAGCTTGGTCATTGAACGTTCAACAGTTCACAGCTTGACTACCTGATTTCCCATCATGCCTGGGCAGCCATTTTATGTGTGTGTCCACTTTAAACTTATATGCGTTTAGATATATCTAGCAGGTGCCTAATGCCTAGTATTCTGGTATATTCTAAAGGTGCCTACCTCCCACAACATCCTTCCACACATCATTCCACACCTCATTCCACACTTCATTCCACACATCATTCGACACATCATTGAACACACCATTCCACTCAACGTTCCAAACACCATTCCAAACATCATTCCACACATCATTCCACACATAATTCCACACATCATTCCAAACCTCATTCCACAAAACATTCCACACATCATTCCACACATCATTCGACACATCATTGAACACACCATTCCACTCAACGTTCCAAACACCATTCCAAACATCATTCCACACATCATTCTACACCTCATTCCACACGTCATTCTACACATCATTCCACACATCATTCCACACATCATTCCACACAGCATTCCACACATCATTCCACACATTATTCCACACCTCATTCCACACATCATTCCACACAGCATTCCACACATCATTCAACACATTACTCAACACCTCATTCCACACCTCATTCCACACCTCATTTAACAACTCATTCCACACATCATTCCACACCTCACTCCACAACTCATTCCACACATCATTCCACACCTCATTCCACACCTCATTCCACAACTCATTCCACACATCATTCCACACCTCATTCCACATCTCATTCCACACATCATTCCACACCTCATTCCACACATCATTCCACACATCATTCCACACATCATTCCACACATTATTCCACACCATATTCCACACCTCATTCAACACATCATTCCACACAGCATTCCACACATCATTCCACACGTCATTCCACACGTCATTCCACACAGCATTCCGCACATCATTCCACACATCATTCAACACATCATTCCACACATCATTCCACACATCATCCCACACAGCATTCCACACATCATTCCACACATCATTCCACACATCATTCCACTCATCATTCCACACATCATTCCACACATCATTCCACACATCATTCTACACCTCATTCCACACATCATTCCACACATCATTCTACACCTCATTCCACACATCATTCCAAACATCATTCTACACCTCATTCCACTCATCATTCCACATATTATTCCACACCATATTCCACACCTCATTCCACACATCATTCCACACATCATTCCACACATCATTCCACACTTCATTCCACGCATCATTCCACACATCATTCCACACATCATTCCACACAGCATTCCACACATCAATCCACACATTATTCCACACCATATTCCACACCTCATTCCACACATCTTTCCACACCTCATTCCACACATCATTCCACACATCATTCTACACCTCATTCCACACATCATTCCACACATCATTCTACACCTCATTCCACACGTCATTCTACACATCATTCCACACATCATTCCACACATCATTCCACACATCATTCCACACAGCATTCCACACATCATTCCAAACATAAGTCCACACATCATTCCACACCGCATTCCACACATCATTCCACACATCATTCCACACATCATTCCACACAGCATTCCACACATCATTCCACACATCATTCCACAAAGCATTCCACACATCATTCCACACATCATTCCACACATCATTCCACACATCATTCTAAACCTCATTCCACACATCATTCCCCACATCATTCTACACCTCATTCCACACGTCATTCTACACATCATTCCACACATCATTCCACAACTCATTCCACACATCATTCCACACATCTTTCCACAAATCATTCCACACAGCATTCAACACATCATTCCACACATTATTCCACACCATATTCCACACCTCATTCCACACATCATTCCACACATCATTCCACACAGCATTCCACACATCATTCCACACAGCATTCCACACATCATTTCACACATTATTCCACACCATATTCCACACCTCATTCCACACATCATTCCACACATCATTCCACACAGCATTCCACACATCATTCCACACGTTATTCCACACTTCATTCCACACAGCATTCCTCACATCATTCCACACATCATTCCACACATCATTCCACACATCATTCCACACAGCATTCCACACATCATTCCACACATCATTCCACAAAGCATTCCACACATCATTCCACACATCATTCCACACATCATTCCACACATCATTCTAAACCTCATTCCACACATCATTCCCCACATCATTCTACACCTCATTCCACACGTCATTCTACACATCATTCCACACAGCATTCCACACCTCATTCCACGCATTATTCCACACCATATTCCACACTTCATTCCATACATCATTCCACACATCATTCCACATATCATTCCACACAGCATTCCACACATCATTCCCAAATAATTTCACACATCATTCCACACCTCATTCCACACATCATTCCACACATCATTCCACACATCATTCCACACATCATTCCACTCTGCATTCCACACATCATTGAACACATCATTCCACACATCATTCTACACCTCATTCCATACATCAATCCACATATTATTCCACGCCATATTCCACACCTCATTCCACACATCATTCCACACATCATTCCACACATCATTCCACACCTCATTCCACACATCATTCCACACATCATTCCAACATCATTCCACACAGCAATCCACACATCATTCCACACATTATTCCACACCATATTCCACACCTCATTCCACACATCATTCCACACATCATTCCACACAGCATTCCACACATCATTCCACACGTCATTCCACACGTCATTCCACACAGCATTCCTCACATCATTCCACACATCATTCCACACATCATTCCACACATCATTCCACACATCATCCCCCACAGCATTCCACACATCATTCCACACATCATTCCACACATCATTCCACTCATCATTCCACACATCATTCCACACATCATTCCACACATCATTCTACACCTCATTCCACACATCATTCCACACATCATTCTACACCTCATTCCACACTTCATTGTACACATCATTCCACACATCATTCCACACATCATTCCACACAGCATTCCACACATCATTCCAAACATAAGTCCACACATCATTCCACACCGCATTCCACACATCATTCCACACATCATTCCACACATCATTCCACACAGCATTCCACACATCATTCCACACATCATTCCACAAAGCATTCCACACATCATTCCACACATCATTCCACACATCATTCCACACATCATTCTAAACCTCATTCCACACATCATTCCCCACATCATTCTACACCTCATTCCACACGTCATTCTACACATCATTCCACACATCATTCCACAACTCATTCCACACATCATTCCACACATCTTTCCACAAATCATTCCACACAGCATTCAACACATCATTCCACACATTATTCCACACCATATTCCACACCTCATTCCACACATCATTCCACACATCATTCCACACAGCATTCCACACATCATTCCACACAGCATTCCACACATCATTTCACACATTATTCCACACCATATTCCACACCTCATTCCACACATCATTCCACACATCATTCCACACAGCATTCCACACATCATTCCACACGTTATTCCACACTTCATTCCACACAGCATTCCTCACATCATTCCACACATCATTCCACACATCATTCCACACATCATTCCACACAGCATTCCACACATCATTCCACACATCATTCCACAAAGCATTCCACACATCATTCCACACATCATTCCACACATCATTCCACACATCATTCTAAACCTCATTCCACACATCATTCCCCACATCATTCTACACCTCATTCCACACGTCATTCTACACATCATTCCACACAGCATTCCACACCTCATTCCACGCATTATTCCACACCATATTCCACACTTCATTCCATACATCATTCCACACATCATTCCACATATCATTCCACACAGCATTCCACACATCATTCCCAAATAATTTCACACATCATTCCACACCTCATTCCACACATCATTCCACACATCATTCCACACATCATTCCACACATCATTCCACTCTGCATTCCACACATCATTGAACACATCATTCCACACATCATTCTACACCTCATTCCATACATCAATCCACATATTATTCCACGCCATATTCCACACCTCATTCCACACATCATTCCACACATCATTCCACACATCATTCCACACCTCATTCCACACATCATTCCACACATCATTCCAACATCATTCCACACAGCAATCCACACATCATTCCACACATTATTCCACACCATATTCCACACCTCATTCCACACATCATTCCACACATCATTCCACACAGCATTCCACACATCATTCCACACGTCATTCCACACGTCATTCCACACAGCATTCCTCACATCATTCCACACATCATTCCACACATCATTCCACACATCATTCCACACATCATCCCCCACAGCATTCCACACATCATTCCACACATCATTCCACACATCATTCCACTCATCATTCCACACATCATTCCACACATCATTCCACACATCATTCTACACCTCATTCCACACATCATTCCACACATCATTCTACACCTCATTCCACACGTCATTGTACACATCATTCCACACATCATTCCACACATCATTCCACACAGCATTCCACATATCATTCCACACATTATTCCACACCTCATTCCACACATCATTCCACACAGCATTCCACACATCATTCCACACATTACTCCACACCTCATTCCATACCTCATTCCACACCTCATTTAACAACTCATTCCACACATCATTCCACACCTCACTCCACAACTCATTCCACACATCATTCCACACCTCATTCAACACCTCATTCCACAACTCATTCCACACATCATTCCACACCTCATTCCACATCTCATTCCACACATCATTCCACACATCATTCCACACCTCATTCCACACATCATTCCACACATCATTCCATACATCATTCCACACATCATTCCACACATTATTCCACACCATATTCCACACCTCATTCCACACATCATTCCACACAGCATTCCGCACATCATTCCACACATCATTCAACACATCATTCCACACATCATTCCACACATCATCCCACACAGCATTCCACACATCATTCCACACATCATTCCACACATCATTCCTCTCATCATTCCACACATCATTCCACAAATCATTCCACACATCATTCTACACCTCATTCCACACATCATTCCACACATCATTCTAGACCTCATTCCACACATCATTCCAAACATCATTCTACACCTCATTCCACACATCATTCCACATATTATTCCACACCATATTCCACACCTCATTCCACACATCATTACACACATCATTCCACACATTATTCCACACCATATTCCACACCTCATTCCACACATCATTACACACATCATTCCACACAGCATTCCACACATCATTCCACACATCATTCCACAAAGCATTCCACACATCATTCCACACATCATTCCACACATCATTCCACACATCATTCTACACATCATTCCACACATCATTCCACAACTCATTCCACACATCATTCCACACATCTTTCCACAAATCATTCCACACAGCATTCAACACATCATTCCACACATTATTCCACACCATATTCCACACCTCATTCCACACATCCTTCCACACATCATTCCACACATCATTCCACACAGCATTCCACACATCATTCCACACATCATTCCACAAAGCATTCCACACATCATTCCACACATCATTCCACACATCATTCCACACATCATTCTAAACCTCATTCCACACATCATTCCCCACATCATTCTACACCTCATTCCACACGTCATTCTACACATCATTCCACACAGCATTCCACACCTCATTCCACGCATTATTCCACACCATATTCCACACTTCATTCCATACATCATTCCACACATCATTCCACATATCATTCCACACAGCATTCCACACATCATTCCCAAATAATTTCACACATCATTCCACACCTCATTCCACACATCATTCCACACATCATTCCACACATCATTCCACACATCATTCCACACTGCATTCCACACATCATTGAACACATCATTCCACACATCATTCTACACCTCATTCCACACATCAATCCACATATTATTCCACGCCATATTCCACACCTCATTCCACACATCATTCCACACATCATTCCACACATCATTCCACACCTCATTCCACACATCATTCCACACATCATTCCAACATCATTCCACACAGCAATCCACACATCATTCCACACATTATTCCACACCATATTCCACACCTCATTCCACACATCATTCCACACATCATTCCACACAGCATTCCACACATCATTCCACACGTCATTCCACACGTCATTCCACACAGCATTCCTCACATCATTCCACACATCATTCCACACATCATTCCACACATCATTCCACACATCATCCCCCACAGCATTCCACACATCATTCCACACATCATTCCACACATCATTCCACTCATCATTCCACACATCATTCCACACATCATTCCACACATCATTCTACACCTCATTCCACACATCATTCCACACATCATTCTACACCTCATTCCACACGTCATTGTACACATCATTCCACACATCATTCCACACATCATTCCACACAGCATTCCACACATCATTCCACACATTATTCCACACCTCATTCCACACATCATTCCACACAGCATTCCACACATCATTCCACACATTACTCCACACCTCATTCCATACCTCATTCCACACCTCATTTAACAACTCATTCCACACATCATTCCACACCTCACTCCACAACTCATTCCACACATCATTCCACACCTCATTCCACACCTCATTCCACAACTCATTCCACACATCATTCCACACCTCATTCCACATCTCATTCCACACATCATTCCACACATCATTCCACACCTCATTCCACACATCATTCCACACATCATTCCATACATCATTCCACACATCATTCCACACATTATTCCACACCATATTCCACACCTCATTCCACACATCATTCCACACAGCATTCCGCACATCATTCCACACATCATTCAACACATCATTCCACACATCATTCCACACATCATCCCACACAGCATTCCACACATCATTCCACACATCATTCCACACATCATTCCTCTCATCATTCCACACATCATTCCACAAATCATTCCACACATCATTCTACACCTCATTCCACACATCATTCCACACATCATTCTAGACCTCATTCCACACATCATTCCAAACATCATTCTACACCTCATTCCACACATCATTCCACATATTATTCCACACCATATTCCACACCTCATTCCACACATCATTCCACACATCATTCCACACATTATTCCACACCATATTCCACACCTCATTCCACACATCATTACACACATCATTCCACACAGCATTCCACACATCATTCCACACATCATTCCACAAAGCATTCCACACATCATTCCACACATCATTCCACACATCATTCCACACATCATTCTACACATCATTCCACACATCATTCCACAACTCATTCCACACATCATTCCACACATCTTTCCACAAATCATTCCACACAGCATTCAACACATCATTCCACACATTATTCCACACCATATTCCACACCTCATTCCACACATCATTCCACACATCATTCCACACAGCATTCCACACATCATTCCACACAGCATTCCACACATCATTTCACACATTATTCCACACCATATTCCACACCTCATTCCACACATCATTCCACACATCATTCCACACAGCATTCCACACATCATTCCACACGTTATTCCACACTTCATTCCACACAGCATTCCTCACATCATTCCACACATCATTCCACACATCATTCCACACATCATTCCACACAGCATTCCACACATCATTCCACACATCATTCCACAAAGCATTCCACACATCATTCCACACATCATTCCACACATCATTCCACATATCATTCTAAACCTCATTCCACACATCATTCCCCACATCATTCTACACCTCATTCCACACGTCATTCTACACATCATTCCACACAGCATTCCACACCTCATTCCACGCATTATTCCACACCATATTCCACACTTCATTCCATACATCATTCCACACATCATTCCACATATCATTCCACACAGCATTCCACACATCATTCCCAAATAATTTCACACATCATTCCACACCTCATTCCACACATCATTCCACACATCATTCCACACATCATTCCACACATCATTCCACACTGCATTCCACACATCATTGAACACATCATTCCACACATCATTCTACACCTCATTCCACACATCAATCCACATATTATTCCACGCCATATTCCACACCTCATTCCACACATCATTCCACACATCATTCCACACATCATTCCACACCTCATTCCACATATCATTCCACACATCATTCCAACATCATTCCACACAGCAATCCACACATCATTCCACACATTATTCCACACCATATTCCACACCTCATTCCACACATCATTCCACACATCATTCCACACAGCATTCCACACATCATTCCACACGTCATTCCACACGTCATTCCACACAGCATTCCTCACATCATTCCACACATCATTCCACACATCATTCCACACATCATTCCACACATCATCCCCCACAGCATTCCACACATCATTCCACACATCATTCCACACATCATTCCACTCATCATTCCACACATCATTCCACACATCATTCCACACATCATTCTACACCTCATTCCACACATCATTCCACACATCATTCTACACCTCATTCCCCACGTCATTGTACACATCATTCCACACATCATTCCACACATCATTCCACACAGCATTCCACACATCATTCCACACATTATTCCACACCTCATTCCACACATCATTCCACACAGCATTCCAAACATCATTCCACACATTACTCCACACCTCATTCCATACCTCATTCCACACCTCATTTAACAACTCATTCCACACATCATTCCACACCTCACTCCACAACTCATTCCACACATCATTCCACACCTCATTCCAAACCTCATTCCACAACTCATTCCACACATCATTCCACACCTCATTCCACATCTCATTCCACACATCATTCCACACATCATTCCACACCTCATTCCACACATCATTCCACACATCATTCCATACATCATTCCACACATCATTCCACACATTATTCCACACCATATTCCACACCTCATTCCACACATCATTCCACACAGCATTCCACACATCATTCCACACGTCATTCCACACGTCATTCCACACAGCATTCCGCACATCATTCCACACATCATTCAACACATCATTCCACACATCATTCCACACATCATCCCACACAGCATTCCACACATCATTCCACACATCATTCCACACATCATTCCACTCATCATTCCACACATCATTCCACACATCATTCCACACATCATTCTACACCTCATTCCACACATCATTCCACACATCATTCTAGACCTCATTCCACACATCATTCCAAACATCATTCTACACCTCATTCCACACATCATTCCACATATTATTCCACACCATATTCCACACCTCATTCCACACATCATTCCACACATCATTCCTCACATTATTCCACACCATATTCCACACCTCATTCCACACATCATTACACACATCATTCCACACAGCATTCCACACATCATTCCACACATCATTCCACAAAGCATTCCACACATCATTCCACACATCATTCCACACATCATTCCACACATCATTCTAAACCTCATTCCACACATCATTCCCCACATCATTCTACACCTCATTCCACACGTCATTCTACACATCATTCCACACATCATTCCACAACTCATTCCACACATCATTCCACACATCTTTCCACAAATCATTCCACACAGCATTCCACACATCATTCCACACATTATTCCACACCATATTCCACACCTCATTCCACACATCATTCCACACATCATTCCACACAGCATTCCACACATCATTCCACACAGCATTCCACACATCATTTCACACATTATTCCACACCATATTCCACACCTCATTCCACACATCATTCCACACATCATTCCACACAGCATTCCACACATCATTCCACACGTTATTCCACACTTCATTCCACACAGCATTCCTCACATCATTCCACACATCATTCCACACATCATTCCACACATCATTCCACACAGCATTCCACACATCATTCCACACATCATTCCACAAAGCATTCCACACATCATTCCACACATCATTCCACACATCATTCCACAAATCATTCTAAACCTCATTCCACACATCATTCCCCACATCATTCTACACCTCATTCCACACGTCATTCTACACATCATTCCACACATCATTCCTCAACTCATTCCACACATCATTCCACACATCTTTCCACAAATCATTCCACACAGCATTCCACACATCATTCCACACATTATTCCACACCATATTCCACACATCATTCCACACAGCATTCCACACATCATTCCACACAGCATTCCACACATCATTTCACACATTATTCCACGTCATATTCCACACCTCATTCCACACATCATTCCACACATCATTCCACACAGCATTCCACACATCATTCCACACGTTATTCCACACGTCATTCCACACAGCATTCCTCACATCATTCCACACATCATCCCACACATCATTCCACACATCATTCCACACATCATTCCACACATCATTCCACTCATCATTCCACACATCATTCCACACATCATTCCACAAATCATTCCAAACAGCATTCCACACATCATTCCACATATTATTCCACTCCATATGCCACACATCATTCCACACATCATTCCACACATCATTCCACACAGCATTCCACACATCATTCCACACCTTATTCCACACGATATTCCACAACTCATTCCACACATCATTCCACACATCATTCCACACAGCATTCCACAAATCATTCCACACATTATTCCACACCATATTCCACACCTCATTCAACACATCATTCCACACATCATTCCACACATCATTCCACACGGCATTCGACACATCATTCCGCACATTATACCATACCATAATCCACACCTCATTCCACACATCATTCCACACATCATTCCACACAGCATTCCACACATCATTCCACACATAATTCCACAAATCATTCCACACCGCATTCCACACATCATTCCACACATCATTCCACACATCATTCCACACAGCATTCCACACATCATTCCACACATCATTCCACAAAGCATTCCACACATCATTCCACACATCATTCCACACATCTTTCCACACATCATTCTAAACCTCATTCCACACATCATTCCCCACATCATTCTACACCTCATTCCACACGTCATTCTACACATCATTCCACACATCATTCCACAACTCATTCCACACATCATTCCACACATCTTTCCACAAATCATTCCACACAGCATTCCACACATCATTCCACACATTATTCCACACCATATTCCACACCTCATTCCACACATCATTCCACACATCATTCCATACAGCATTCCACACCTCATTCCACGCATTATTCCACACCATATTCCACACTTCATTCCATACATCATTCCACACATCATTCCACATATCATTCCACACAGCATTCCACACATCATTCACACATAATTTCACACATCATTCCACACCTCATTCCTCACATCATTCCAAACATCATTCCACACATCATTCCACACCTCATTCCACACATCATTCCACACATCATTCCACACCGCATTCTACACATCATTCCACACATTATTCCACACCATATTCCACACCTCATTCCACACATCATTCCACACATCATTCCACACAGCATTCCACACATCATTCCACACGTCATTCCACATGTCATTCCACACAGCATTCCTCACATCATTCCACACATCATTCCACACATCATTCCACACATCATTCCACACATCATTCCACATAGCATTCCACACATCATTCCACACATCATTCCACACATCATTCCACTCATCATTCCACACATCATTCCACACATCATTCCACACATCATTCTACACCTCATTCCACACATCATTCCACACATCATTCTACACCTCATTCCACACGTCATTCTACACATCATTCCACACATCATTCCACACAGCATTCCACACATCATTCCACACATTATTCCACACCTCATTCCACACATCATTCCACACAGCATTCCACACATCATTCAACACATTACTCCACACCTCATTGCACACCTCATTCCACACCTCATTTAACAACTCATTCCACACATCATTCCACACCTCACTCCACAACTCATTCCACACATCATTCCACACCTCATTTTACACCTCATTCCACAACTCATTCCACACATCATTCCACACCTCATTCCACATCTCATTCCACACATCATTCCACACCTCATTCCACACATCATTCCACACATCATTCCACACATCATTCCACACATCATTCCACACATTATTCCACACCATATTCCACACCTCATTCCACACATCATTCCACACAGCATTCCACACATCATTCCACACGTCATTCCACACGTCATTCCACACAGCATTCCGCACATCATTCCACACATCATTCAACACATCATTCCACACATCATTCCACACATCATCCCACACAGCATTCCACACATCATTCCACACATCATTCCACACATCATTCCACTCATCATTCCACACATCATTCCACACATCATTCCACACATCATTCTACACCTCATTCCACACATCATTCCACACATCATTCTACACCTCATTCCACACATCATTCCAAACATCATTCTACACCTCATTCCACACGTCATTCCGCATATTATTCCACACCATATTCCACACCTCATTCCACACATCATTCCACACATCATTCCACACATCATTCCACACTTCATTCCACGCATCATTCCACACATCATTCCACACATCATTCCACACATCAATCCACACATTATTCCACACCATATTCCACACCTCATTCCACACATCTTTCCACACCTCATTCCACACATCATTCCACACATCATTCTACACCTCATTCCACACATCATTCCACACATCATTCTACACCTCATTCGACACGTCATTCTACACATCATTCCACACATCATTCCACACATCATTCCACACATCATTCCACACAGCATTCCACACATCATTCCAAACATAATTCCACACATCATTCCACACCGCATTCCACACATCATTCCACACATCATTCCACACATCATTCCACACAGCATTCCAAACATCATTCCACACATCATTCCACAAAGCATTCCACACATCATTCCACACATCATTCCACACATCATTCCACACATCATTCTAAACCTCATTTCACACATAATTCCCCACATCTTTCCACAAATCATTCCACACAGCATTCAACACATCATTTCACACATTATTCCACACCATATTCCACACCTCATTCCACACATCATTCCACACATCATTCCACACAGCATTCCACACATCATTCCACACGTTATTCCACACTTCATTCCACACATCATTCCACACATCATTCCACAAAGCATTCCACACATCATTCCACACATCATTCCACACATCATTCCACACATCATTCTAAACCTCATTCCACACATCATTCCCCACATCATTCTACACCTCATTCCACACGTCATTCTACACATCATTCCACACAGCATTCCACACCTCATTCCAAGCATTATTCCACACCATATTCCACACTTCATTCCATACATCATTCCACGCATCATTCCACATATCATTCCACACAGCATTCCACACATCATTCCCAAATAATTTCACACATCATTCCACACCTCATTCCACACATCATTCCACACATCATTCCACACATAATTCCACACATCATTCCACACTGCATTCCACACATCATTGAACACATCATTCCACACATCATTCTACACCTCATTCCACACATCAATCCACATATTATTCCACACCATATTCCACACCTCATTCCACACATCATTCCACACATCATTCCACACATCATTCCACACCTCATTCCACACATCATTCCACACATCATTCCAACATCATTCCACACAGCAATCCACACATCATTCCACACATTATTCCACACCATATTCCACACCTCATTCCACACATCATTCCACACATCATTCCACACAGCATTCCACACGTCATTCCACACGTCATTCCACACGTCATTCCACACAGCATTCCTCACATCATTCCACACATCATTCCACACATCATTCCACACATCATCCCCCACAGCATTCCACACATCATTCCACACATCATTCCACACATCATTCCACTCATCATTCCACACATCATTCCACACATCATTCCACACATCATTCTACACCTCATTCCACACATCATTCCACACATCATTCTACACCTCATTCCACACGTCATTGTACACATCATTCCACACATCATTCCACACATCATTCCACACAGCATTCCACACATCATTCCACACATTATTCCACACCTCATTCCACACATCATTCCACACAGCATTCCACACATCATTCCAAACATTACTCCACACGTCATTCCATACCTCATTCCACACCTCATTTAACAACTCATTCCACACATCATTCCACACCTCACTCCAAAACTCATTCCACACATCATTCCACACCTCATTCCACACCTCATTTCACAACTCATTCCACACATCAGTCCACACCTCATTCCACATCTCATTCCACACATCATTCCACACATCATTCCACACCTCATTCCACACATCATTCCACACATCATTCCATACATCATTCCACACATCATTCCACACATTATTCCACACCATATTCCACACCTCATTCCACACATCATTCCACACAGCATTCCACACATCATTCCACACGTCATTCCAACGTCATTCCACACAGCATTCCGCACTTCATTCCACACATCATTCAACACATCATTCCACACATCATTCCACACATCATCCCACACAGCATTCCACACATCATTCCACACATCATTCCACACATCATTCCACTCATCATTCCACACATCATTCCACACATCATTCCACACATCATTCTACACCTCATTCCACACATCATTCCACACATCATTCTAGACCTCATTCCACACATCATTCCAAACATCATTCTACACCTCATTCCACACATCATTCCACATATTATTCCACACCATATTCCACACCTCATTCCACACATCATTCCACACATCATTCCACACATTATTCCACACCATATTCCACACCTCATTCCACACATCATTACACACATCATTCCACACAGCATTCCACACATCATTCCACACATCATTCCACAAAGCAATTCCACACTCATTCCACACACAATTCCAAACATCATTACAGACATCATTCTGCACATCATTCTGCACACTCATTCCACACAACATTATTCTACACATCAGTCTGCACATCATTCTACACATCATTGTACTGATCATTCTTACAAATCATTCGACAGAACATAATTCTACACATCATTCTACACATCATTCT